>NW_022900923.1:46998062-47012856 GCF_012274545.1 Fukomys damarensis | reverse complement strand
GAAAAAAAAAAAAAAAAAAAAAAAAAACCCAAAAAAACAACAAAAAAAAACAGGTCACATGGGTTACCCTTTTAAAAAAAGGCAAGCGAGAAAAAGACGACGACGTGTTGGTGTCGATTTCCTCACCCACGTTCCACCTGCCTCCCTTGCCCACATGTACACACACCTGGGTCTTCAGGGGTCCCTGAAAAGACAGTCTCACCCCGAAAGGACCGAAAACTGAAGCCGCTCCAGATGTCTACTTCACCTGCTACCTAGGTAAAACTGAGGCACCTGCTGCCTCCCCAGCCTCCCCATCCAGGATCCAGGCACAGGGACAAAGGAGCTGCGAGCCGTTCCCGGGAAGCAACCGAGACCAATGAATGCCCTTCTAGTTCTAGGATGCTACCGGTTTCCTTTATCCTCCCCAAAAATTCAATGCTCAGGCTGAAAATTCCTGCTACCTCAAAAATAAAATCTCATCTTTCTTTTTTTTTGGTACCGGGGATCGAACTCTGGTCCTTGTGCTTGCGAGGCAGGCCACCGAACCGCTGAGCTAAATCCCTGGCCCAAAATCTCATCTTTCTAACACCACCAACTGCCAGGGAGAATATAAAGCCAGAATTCAGGGCTGGGCAACACTGTTGGAAACACGAACCCCGCTAAGCAGCAGAGCACAGGCCTAGCAGGTGAGAAACTCTGGGTTCCGCCCCCAGCACTGAACAGAACAAAAGCAAACAGAAAGACACACGCTTATTTTTTCAAAGTCAAATCCCAAAGGCGCTGAGGACCAAGCACCCATCACCTCCTTGGTGACCTCTCAAGCACAGCACTCACTAGCTGGAAACCTGGAGCCACCTCACCTGGGCAGAAGGCAGAGCTCACTTCCTGTGCTCACTCTCTGCCCCTAGGAAATGCCACTCACAGGTCGGGAGCAGCACAGTCCCTAGGCACACCACACTGGAAGGCAGGGCGCTGCCCTGTCCAGCCTGCCTTGCGCCACCACGCCCTCTCCCCAACAGCCTCACTCCCACTCCTACAGACAAGCACACTGGGAAGCTGCTGTCCAGCCACTTGCTTTATCCCTCAGGCTGCCAGAAAACTAGGGGCTTCTGAGACCAGGTGAGTCCAACCTCCCCAGGTACTTCCCAACATGAACGGAAACAACTCACTAGAACAAAGCAAATACTGACGCCAGCAAGCAGGCATTCGAACGCTGTCTGCCAAGAACGGCAGTGGGTGACCAACCTAAGGACTGTGCTCTCTGCTCAGATGAACTCTGCAGAGGACCCAGAGGTTGGGTCACGTTCCCGCGCCCCCGGGGAGGGCCACCCCGGCAGCACTGGTCTGACAGCAGCGGAGCCCAAGGGCACGCAGCACGAGGGGCATCACTTGTGCTCGGGCTGAGCCTCTGGGGGTCTGCGCAAAGGCCCTGCACTGATCCACGACTGCCAGTTAATCAGACAGTAAGTACAGGGCTGATTTGCTGGGTGCTGCAGTGAAAGGAGAAGCACAGTGAGTCCCCGACTTAGGAACACCCACAGTGAGAACTTCACAGATACAAACAGACCCCACGTTTGGTGTTTTATGCTTTACCCACCCTGTGGACTCGGGTCAAAACCATGTAAGACTGACTGAGACGGATGAACACCAAACTTGTGAATACTTCCCAGAAGGGAAGTTTGTAAGTCGAGGACTGGCTGTAATAGAACAGTTCCCACCTCCATTTGCTAGCAGACACTTCGCAAAACAGTCTCTAAGGTCCAGGCACAGGGAAGGCTGCAACCAACACTCAACAATACAGAGGGCTAGGGCTGTTTCCTAACTCGGACGCTCTGCCCGTCGCCCTTCTCTGCCTCCGACATCAGGGACCCAGGGACAAGTCCCGCCCTGAGGCTCCTCCCAGGACAAGGCCTGCCCGACCAGGGCTCCCTCAGGCTGCCCCTGCACGAGCAGCTCCACGCCAATGCTTAGCTTGAGGCTCACGACCCGGCCACGCCAGGTTGTGCTTTCGCTACACAACCTTCCCGGCAACGCTCACTTGGAGAGGAAAGCAACCAACAGACCAGGGGAGTCCGTCCCGCCCAGAAACGCTGGCTTCTCCGCAGGGCGGTGGAGAAAGGGTGATGGACCGGGATCTCGCCGAGGTCCCCTGCGGACGGCGGGCCGGCCGACCTACCTTTTGTAGAAATGGAAGCGCTCCGTGAGGAGCAGGAACTGCTTCTCTCCATGAAGGAAGAAGTGCCTGGCCCTGGAGACCGCAGGCCGCTGGCTGTACTCGCAGATGTGGGTGAAGCTCAGCTCCTCCCTCCTGAAGTAGTTCCGGAGACGCACGAAGTCGAAGTAGGAGGGCACGTAGACGAGCGTGTGCGACATGACGGCGTCGCGGTACTGAGGCAGAATCTTGTTCACGAAAAAGTTGAACCTGCAAAGGGCAAGGTTAACGGTCCAGAGCTAAACAAGAAAACGGTCTGGCGCCGGGCTGTGGCCATCGGCTATGATCCCGGCGGTCAGCCTCACGTTCAGTTACGCTGGGGCCAGGGACTTGTCCCCTAAAAGGATCAGGTATGGATGAAACCTGATACAAACACTGAAAAGTAAGTGCTAACACTGCCCACTGTGCAGCACAGCTGTGACGCCTTTCTATCCTGGAGACGCTGTGTCCTCCCTCCCTCCGCCAGCCAGGGAAAGCACTGCCGCCATGTATCCTAAGCCCCATCATGCTCACGAATCAGAGCAGGGAGGGGAAGGGGGAAACGGGGTGGGGCACACAACTGGGACACAGCTGTGGCCCTGAAAGGCTTACAGTGATGCGGCTGATGTGGGACACGTGGCACACAGTGGCTAATGTGACATTAACTGCCACAGGCACGGGGCAGAGATGCTGCTCAGTGGCTCAGCACCAACCTGGCAAGAGCAAGGCTGAGTTCAATGTCTGGTACAAAAAAAAACCCAGATAAAATTTAAAAATAAGTTTTAAAAAATGCCACGGGCAAGCGGGAAGGAGCACTGATTCGCAGGCCTAGTCACCACTTCTGAGTCCAGTGAGCTCAGCTGATCTGCTCGTTCAATCAGTCGAAACCGGTCTCCCCACACAGCCCAAGGAGCCCAGCGGGAGGAGGATCACCTGGCATCCATCACGGTCGCCAGGTTCTCAGTGTCCATCCTCTGGAACACGTGTGGGAGCTGCACCAGCACGTGACTGATGGAGCCCGTCACGGGGACATTCCGCACGGCCACCTGCCAGGGGTCACGAGAACGTCAGGCCAAAGGCACTGCTCGGCGGCCTGCCCTTGACCTCAGTGATCGGAGCTCTGTGAGGAGCAGAGGACAGGCACCCACCTGGCCTTGCAAGTTGACGCAGTACTTGCTAAACACCGAGTTGATCTGCGCATCCTGCAGAGCCCCAAACAGCAGCGTCTGTCGATAGTACCTGGCCCAGTTATTGAGGCTCCACACCCGCACTCGAGAGAAGTCCACCCCATGGGAGTCCCGGGGCAGGAGGTTCATGTGGTCCATCAAGTGCTTTGGGCAAAGGGAAGGCGGCATCAGTGTGCACCAAGTACGCTGGGCAGCGCTGAGCATGTCACAAGCCTGGCGTCTCCTCTCACCCAGAGGACCTCAATCACTTTCTCAACTGCAGCAGGAACCCGAGGGGTACGTGGGTGAAACAGGCCGCCCCCTGGACCTTCAGCAGTACCCAGCGGAAGTCCTCTCAAAGCTACTTCTGGTCACTGTGCAGGCCCCAGTCCCACACAGGGACAAAAGGGCAAGGACACGGAAAACAGCAGCTCTTTCAGTGACCTACAATGGCCCAAAGCCTTGTGTCTGGAAGGTAACTATATTATGGGGGCATCGGACTGACTTGCTGTTGGGGCCCGGCTAACAGAGCTGGGTCACCGGGCATGGCCTACCGGGGTGTGTGTGTCTCCCTCTGCAGCGCCTCCCTTCAGCCTGTGCTTCCTGTCCACCATGAGGTAAGCAGCCTTCCCCTCCCTGGGCTCTTCCCAGACTCAAGACGGCTGACTGCAGACCGGAACCTCTACAAACTGTGAGCCAAAGTAAACCTCTCCTCTTTTATGTTGTGGGAGTCAGGTGTCACATCTCATCTACAAGGAAACTGACTACAATACCCAGTTCTCAACACGTCAGTGGCCCAGAGCCACTACAACTGCGTTTCCTCAAATCAAAGAACATGACAACTACTGACATGCCTTTCCATCTTACTTCATTTTCAACTGGGATCCACCAGAGTCAGGGATACTAAAAGCTATTCCCTCCTTCAGAAAATCTACTACCCTTAGGTGCCCCAAAATTCCTGCAAAGTAGAAGGCCTACAGATGTAGAAGTGAGTTCCCATTTGAAAACAAAAGAGGAAGCCCTGTCTGTGATAAGCAGATTCTAAAGCAGTTTTCAACCCTAAAACTAAAACACTGCAGAGTATGAGAAAAAAATACAGTAAGTGGATAAAACTACCCCATAACAAAAAGATGCCACAATGATCTCCCTTCTCCACGAAAACAGAACAAAAGAGTGATCACAAACCCTGAGAGGTAAGGGTGTCCGAGGGTCCCACCCACCCAGCCACTCATCCACGGAAACCCTCGGAGTCTTTCCTGGAGAAGTTTTACATCCGGACTGATCTGAGGGCGGAGGAAGAGGAGCCAGCGTTACCAGCACGTGCTCCCAGTTCTGCATCAGGTAAACGTCAGCCTGATCGATGATGAGCAGCTCGATGGAAGACAGAAAGTCAAAATCTCTCTTCTTCTCTCCTTCTGCACCAATGATGGTCCTCAGGCCCAGCGGGGAGGCGATGAGGACGTCGGAGGCGTAGAAGGGAGCGTAGAGCCGGATGCTCCTCTGCAGCATGGCCACTCCTGCACAGAGCACCGAGTGTGCACCCGCTCCCGGCCAGGGCCCCGCACCCCCACCTCTACCTGCCCCTCAGCACTGAGCTGTGCTCAGAGCTCGCCAAGAATCAGCAGTGACCACCCCCTTCCTGTCCGCAGTCCCTTCTGGCACCCCCGTCCGCGCTTCCTTCCCCATCACCCAACCTCTCCAGAGTGGTCATGGCTTTCAAATCTCCCATTCACTTCTTGGTCCACTGCCATCTGCTCTGATTCTCAGAACTCTCGATCTCCCCCAGGGTCTGATCCATCCTGACTCTGACTCAAGTCCCCAACAGCCCTCAGGGACAGGGCTTTGAGTCCGGAATGCACAAATACACGTCACACCCTGAAATGCTCTCTGGCTTGATGCAGTTTCCAACACTTCAACACTCCCTCTGACTCCTCTCCCTGACCGAGCCCCTGCGTATCTTTCCAGATCCAAGCACTTCTTCCTCCAGAGACCCCTCTACTCCTTCATTCTACGTAAAGCTTTCGGTATTATTTCCTATCCATGGCTTTAACATTACCTTTATACAAATTTGCATTTCCAGCCCAAATCTTTCTGCTGTGCTTCAGACCAGCACACGAGCTGCTGCTGGACATCTGAATGTGTCCCAAACCCACACTGCATCCACACGAAGCCTGTATCAGTGAGCCCTACCTCCTCCCAGGCTTCACCCCTAAAGGCCTCCGCACAAACGTTTCTGAATCGTTTTCCTCCAACAACTGCTCTTTGTGACTGGCTAACTCCTCTTCGGGTTTTAACCTTGTACAGATGGCAGTGAGGCGAGGGTGCCTTCCCTACCCTCGCCGCCCCCAGTCCAGAACAGTGATTCGCTCTCAATGTTCCCAGAAGCCCTGCAGCACACGCGGCATCTGAACTCCGCACCCCTCAGCTGGACTTCACTGCCTAGAGAACCGTAACTTTCACTCCCAGTTCCTTAACTTTCACTCCCAGTTCCTTAACAATGCTGGCCCGCTGCAGAGGATGAATGACCATGAATAACCTCACATGACCGTGAGCTTTCAAGGCAAACAACCAAGGCGACAGGAGCGGAAGAGCGGCCAGCAGAAACACAGCGAGCTAAGGAGTCACTGAGCAGCAGCAGTGCAAGACCGCCCAGCTCTGCACCCCCACCGCCCCAGCACCCCCTGTACCCCGATTGAGCTGCTCTTTGGAAAAGTGCTGCACATATGCTTTCCACATGGCCCAGGTCTCTGGCTCCAGCCACACCCGAGCTGACAAGGAAGCATTACCAATCCTGAAGTGGTCGTCGATGTTACCCATGAACACAGCCTCGTAGTCCTCAGGTCTCTTCAGGTTCGGCGGTCTCTCCTCGGGGTCTGACCCGTATTCGCTCTGAAATCTCTTTTTGTTGCTCACAATGATCTTCTTCTTGCTGTCACCCTCGAAGAGGCTGATGAAGAGCTGCACCACGCGCAGGGCAGCTTCCCGGAACGGCACCACTATCAGTACCTGTGCAGGGCAACGGCAGCCTTGGCAGGGGCAGGAGGAGAAACAGCAAGCCCAGAGGAATCTGCTGAGGACGGAGGGCTCAGGAGCCCTGCACGCAGCGGGACCCCTGGCAGACACCACGTCTGTGTCCCCTGACCCCGGCACACAGCAACAGGTCCCTTAGACTTGGGGCCCCGGGGCTCCACGCAAGACGCTTCTCAAGCAGAGGCACGCACCCCCCTCAGGTGTGTCTGCCGGCCAAGATGCAAGGATGGACACGCAGTCCTCACTCCTTTGTCTCCCAGAGCTCAGTATGATACTGTTATGCAGAAGACTCACTCAATAAATTTACACCAGGAAGTGAAGTAAAGAAAAACTAAAAAAGGCTCCTTTTAGGGTAGCTGCCCTGCATCTCCAGGTGTACTGCAATCTCGCTTTTCCTCTTTTATTTGGCTCTGCAGAGCCAGTTTCCCTCTCTCCTCACTTTTTCAAATAATTTTTGTCACCAATTAAAAAAGAAAACACAGAAGAAAAAGGATTAACACATCATTGCTTCTCTAGTACACAACCTAGCATCTTTTTCAGAAATGATCATAAAGTATCCCTAAATAAGACCAGAATTCAGTGGGAAGATGGGACAACTCTCCATGCTTTTAAGAAACATTCAAAGTTACCACTAAGAACAAAAGCAGAAGACCCTTAACAAATAATTCACTTTCATCACCAGAAGCAGCAGAGTCGGTGGACGGAACGCACGCGACTTGGCGCACTACAAACACAGTCACAATGCCTGTCTGCGTCTACGCAGTGCTGCGGGAAGCACAGAAGCCCATGACACTGCGGCCCAGGTGGAGGGCGCTGGCTCCCAGAGGGGTCCAGCTTGGCCGAGGGAGAGCAGCGGCTCACCTAGGCCCCGTCCATGCTCACGTCGAAGACGCCGGCTCAGGGCACGGGACAAGGCCTGGCTCCACAGCACGGCGAGGAAGCACAGAATTAAAGAGCGCTCTTTCTTTTCTGGGACCTCAGATGCACAGGCGCTCAGACTGTTACACAGATGGATGGGTCAGCAGCTTTATGGGGCAAACGGACTTCACTGTCCATCCACGCGTTTACACAGCGCACTAGAACGGACTTTAGGCTGCAGCTCCATCTCTGCTCCCCCTTCCCTGCCTCCCTTCAGCCTGGCGCTCTGACCCAGGGGACCACAGTTGGTCTGGCTTTGCTGCGGGTCCATCATGACGCGCGGCCTGCATGCCCGCGTGCTACCAGCTACGGGCAGCACCTCCAGCTCCACCCGGCCCTGTGGCAGCGCTCAGCACACCCAGCTGTACCGCCATCACTCACCTTGGGCCTGGTCAGCCCCTGGTCCCGGAAGTCATCATCGTCATCGCTCCACCCGGGCTCTGACCGCCGCCTGCTGTTGTTGCTGAGCACGCGAGCGTTGGCCTTGAGCACGTGGTTCAGCACGTGCAGGCAGTACACGCGGCGGACCTCCTCCCCGTTCCCCAGCGCCGTCTGCTCCGGGTAGAACAGGTCCCGGTAGGAGTTCATGATCAGGAAGAGCTCTTTCTGGAGGGGGCTGAAGGGGCACCTGCCTTTCTGGCCATTGGTCTTGGTCCATGTGGACTCCAGCGGCGCCTGGAGATGTAGGGACTTCAGGTCAACCTCCTTCGGGGGCTTAAACGTTTCCATCTTCTGAAACCTGGAGGAGAAGACGAGCTGCCCCAGAGTGGGCCACTAGGGAGAGAGACCGGAGCTCATCAGAAGGGAGTCGTGGCAGCCCAGGCTCAGAGGCTTCTACAGGCAATGCTGGCTAGAACCCAAGCCTGCTGGCTTCAAATCTGCGCTCCGGCTAGACGTGGGAGCACACATCTATCATACCAGCCCTCAGGAGGCTGAGGCAGGAGGATCACTCCGAGTTTGAGGCCAACATGGGCTACATAGTTCAAATCCAGCCTGAACAGTGCATTGAGTGAAAAAAAAAAAAAATCTGAGCTCCTCACCCACCAGTCTCACACTCCTCTGCGAACACTTCTGGCAGTAACTTTCAGTCTAGGAAGAAGGGGTCCTGAGGTCAAATGACTTTCACAAACATCACGATGCCTCATATGGGGAGACTCACCATGTCTGTCTGTCCCTTCTCCCTTCTCCCTCTGTGCCCCATCTCCCTTTTTCTAGTTTGTTTTGCTTTGAGATAGAGGCACGGTATGTAGTTTAAAGCTGGCCTTGAACTTACAGGGCTCCCGCCTCAGCCTCCCAAGTGCCAGGACTAAAGGCTGTGCCACCACACCTGGACACAGCGTACTTTTTTTGTTCCCCCCACAGTGTACTTTAGAAACCACAAATTCTGAAGAGTCTTTGGACAAGAACTGCATTCATGTTGATTAACTCAGAACTTTCGAAACTGATATAGGCAAAAAACAACTTCTTTTACTAAAACTATTTAAACACCTCCCCTTCGGACACAACTATTAGAATCCCAAGGAACACAATTTTCATGATCTTTTTCATTGTAGCAAAACAGCTGATCTAAAAATATAGACTTCAGCAATAAAAAGAAATGAGCTACGATAGGTAAAACACCCTGGTTGAAACCCCCAGGGTTTCTGAGTAAAAACAGCCACTGTCGCTGAAGTCACACCCTATGATTCTGTTTAACATCTTCGAAAACAAAAACCTAGAATAGGAGACCAGGTTACCAGGGTTAGGGACTGGCAGAGCAGATGTGGGGTGCAGTACTGGACCCACAGGGCGCCGGAGGCTGCCCGAGACCTGCTGCACTCTGACGGTGCACTCAGGACCCGACATGGACGCCCAAACTGAACACATCGAGACACACGGCCAGCGAGACGCCAGGGAAGCTTGTGGAGGCCATGGCAAGGCAACAGGGTCGCTGTCCTGGGTACCTCTGGACTCTGCTAGACTCAACCAGTGGGAAACTGAGCAGAGGGTGAGAGAGACGTCTGTGTGACTTCTAAACCTGCGTGTGCATAATCGTTACCTCATTTTTACAAATTCCAATCAAAACAAGGACAGCCAGGCCTGGCGCACACCTGTAATCCAAGGACTTGGAGAAGGCTGAGGCGGGAGGACTGCTGCGAGTTCAAGGCCAGCTGGGGCTACACAATGAGTTCGAGGTCAATCTGAACTACATGGAGACCATGTCTCAAAAAAATCTGAAAACAAACCAAAGCAGCCTGATCATGGGCACTGTACCCCATGGTGGATTAGTCCACTGATGGATTCAAGCCAACTGTGGTGCTTGGGGTGGCCCGGGTGGAGGAGGGGTCCCTGAGGCGTGGCCGAGTAGGGCCCTCTCTCACTGGTGCTCTGCCCTATGCTGCTTTCCGGCCACATGAGGCAAACAGCTCTGCTCCACCAAGATATCCCACCCTGGAGCCGGCTGACCAGGGACGACACCTGGAAGCCGAGTCAGAAACAAGGCTCCCCTCCTTCAGGCTGCTGGTGTCAGGCACTGTGTCCGGAGTCCACTTGCTCAGGGAAGGCCATGCCCCTGCAGGTGCCCCTCTAGTCCTGGCCTGCGTCTGCCCCCAGCACTCACTCCAGCCTCGCAGGGACTCTTCCAGCCACGCCTGTGTCCCACGTCCCTGTGAAACGAACTGCTGCTGCTGTACAGCACACAGCCTCAGTCGAAGTCCAAGACCACTGTTCCATGTAGAGTTTCACCAGCAGCACTTACTTTTAGCTGATGGGTAGTAATGGGGGTTGCTGGAAGCGTCTGAATTTCTTTTTCCTTCAGTTCCTTGTTCACATGTTGTACAAATGGATCTAATTCAGAAACACAGACATCGGCACACTTAGCACCGACGGCAGAGGTTCCCTGGTATTGGCCACGAGTGGCACGCTGATCTTTCTGGAGTCAACTCATCCCTTTCTACCCACCTTCTCCATCCTCCAGCCCACCCACACCTTAAAATTCCAGGCAGGCCCACTTCCCCAAACAATTCTCTGTGCATTAGTTCCCAGCTCAAAACCTGCAGAGAAACCTTTCAGCCTAAACTTCAGGGCACGCTGGGCTGCACCTTCAACCTCAGATTCTCTTCCCTCTATGCCTGTCCTGCCTCTGACCAAAGCGTCCCCCTCCCCTCCACCTCATTTCCGCACCCCTACGCATCACCAGGGTCACCCGGCTCACAGCGGCTCCTCCCTGCGCCCTTCTGTTCAGGCGGCGTTAGCTCCCTCAGAGGTGTGGTCCCCGCCCCTCACCTACACTCCCAACACGCACGCACATGTCCCATCTCATCTGGTGGACAGCAAGGTCCCCAAGGGCAGGGTCCACGTCGGACTGATCTCACGCTGAGAGACGCTATGGCTGAGATCTCAAGTGTCCCCCAGATGCTCTGTGCCCAGAGGCAGGGCTCGTGGAAGGTGCCTGGCTCACAGGGACCTCACGAGTTTGGCAGCTAAATGTGCCATCAGGAGGCGGTCCCGGTCAGAGGTGGGTTACCAGGGGGCAGGACCTGGAAGGGTGCAGCTCCCTCCCTGGCTCCTTTCTCTCAGGCTTCCTGGCTGCCAAGGTGCAGGCAACTTTCCTCCGCCTGGCCCTCCCACCATGCTGTTTCTGCATCTACGCCTGCTACTTCTGAAACTGTGAGCCAAAGTAAACCTCTCTCCACGTAGGAAGCGTTGGGTATTTGTTCTAGTGACAGGAAAGTGACTAAGACAAGACCAGGGAAGGTGGCTCATGCCTTTAATCCCAGCATTGAGGAGGTTGAGGCAGGGGCATCACTTTGAGTTTGAGGCCAGCCAAAATTACACGGTGAGACCTTGTCTCAAAAAGCAAAAAAGAAAAGAAAAGGAAAAAAAAAAAGAGAGAGGAGAGAGAGAGAAATTCCCAGTACTGCGTCAATCGCCACATGCCCCAAATGACGGCACTGGTTCCCTGGGAAATCTTCAGGGCTCTGCTGGTCACCCAGCTGTGCCTCCCAGAACCACTCTTCAGGAAACAGAGCAAAGTTAGATGACGTTCAGGGACGCAAACAGCAAAACGTCAGATGAAACACACCTCATACTAAATACCTAAGAGCCAACAACACAACAAAAATTCTAGGGGCCTTCTTTCCATATGGGCAAAATATCTAAATTTCTGGACAGTGAGCTTCCTGATGTTTCCTACAAGGTCTCCAAGTTTTGATGGGTCTGTGCGCCTATTCTATAAATGCTAGCTACTGCTCCCTCCCTTGCATAACAGCTAACTGAAGCAGATGAGCCAGACCAGGGGTAAAATGTTAGCTCCCTTAATGGCAAAGCTGAACTGAGGAAGGACACTGGAAGCAGGAAAAGCGATCAGGACAGAGAACAACCCTAGTCTGCCTCACCCCCAAGGCACAGCTGAGAACCTCCTGGGCTGCACACTGCAGAGAGGCCTCTGTGACCGTCCACCATGTGGTCACCGGCAGTGAGCAGATTGGGAGGCATGGGAGGTGGGGCCCACTCTGGCTTCTGAAGCTCTTCCTGGTTGACAGGACCACCCGACTGGCCTCTCCCGGGCTGCATCAATTGGAAAAATTAGTACCCTAACAAAAAATAACACAAGGTGTAGAAAAAAGGTGGGAAATATTTTCCCCTTCTTCGGTCTGTCCTGCTCAGGGAGAAAATCAGAAGTCTCCCTGGGCCTGGCTTTCACCACTGCCCTCTGAAGTCCCTTCCTCAACACTCATTCACTAATGACAGACAGAGGTCCCGCAGAAGTGTTGTCCCAGCTCTCGATCCAGCCACTAAACCACTGTCAGCTGCGGCTTATTCAACAGGAAACCAAATCAGTGCGTAGCCCCACGAGGCGCGGGGGACCCACGCAGCCCTTTGCGCTCTGACCTTGAGACACTTTCAGACAGAAGTTGTCTCCACCTTCCTCATCAAGAAAATTGGTCTCCAGGCTGAAGAGCGCCTCATGTTTCGCATCTGTGAACTCGGCTGGAGGTTTTTGCGATGTGCCAGGAGCCTCCTGATCTCCATCATTTCCCTCGGCGTCGGCACATAAGGTCACTTCTACAGTTTTGAGAAACATCTTGTAAAATTACTCATAAATGTAACCAAGAGTTCAAGGTCAGTCTGAATTGCATAGAGACCCTGTCTCAAAGACAAAATTAAAAAAAAAGGAGAAAGTTACAGAAATGTAGAACTATTATACAGATATGCACAACACATCCATAAAAACACAGGTCTGAAAAGTTATGGATAAAATGTCAAGTCTCTTAGTGCTGGAGACACAGGCTAACTGCAATTCCCTCTTCAAATGTTTGCTGTGAATACTTTTATAATCAAAAAAGTTTCCATTTAAGAAAACGTAAAGAAGCAATGAAGACGAAATGAAACCCAAACTAAAGACCCACGAACAAATCCTAGATCTACAGTGATGAAATATTATGCCAATAGAAGTGACTGATTAAAATATTAAGAATGGTATGTGATACCTTAAGGTACAGAAAAAAAGGAGGCCGTAAGGAAAATGGGCATTAAGGAAGGAAGATACAAAGTCACCCAGATGTATCAGGCAGCAGACTACTACCCAGCAGCAGTAAAAAAGGTCGGACTAGTGAGCACCAGACAGACCCGGGGGCTCCTGGTCTATGACTCCACTTGCAGGGATTTCTAGAGCAGACGAAAACAATCCACAGTGACAGAAATCCGGTCAGCACTGCCTAAGGCCAAGGGTGGGCACCAGACAGCTTCAGTGTCTTTGTCCCCGAAAATGCCTTTCTGTGTCATTCTTCCAGCAAACATGGCCTCCCTCGGGGAGGAGCAGCAACCTCTTCAAAACAGTCACAGGATGATGTTCTTCCTGAAAGACTCCCTGACACAGGAGTCTGTGTCTCGCTGGTCTGATCCTTTTTACTTACTGAACCCCAAAATACTCACTCCCTTGCCTCCCAGCTGACTCTGCTGCTGTCTCTTCTTCCTCACAGACATCGCTACTGACACATTCTTCATTCGCTTCTGCATCATCTACACTGTCTTCCTCCTCCTCTTCCTCCTCCTCTTCTTCAGAAGCATTCTTTAATGTAGCAAGTAGTCTGTGGTACCCAGAAACTTGTTCTGGTTCACTCTCTGATTCACTTTCAGAATTCGATGTATCTGAATTTTCTGACTAAAAAAGAAAATTTTAAAAACAGACTCTCATTTTTCTCATTATCACCCTAAGACTAAACAGGTTCAGACTTTCCTGAATAAAAATTACCTTTCTGCAAACACACAATCTTACCCATTTAATCAAGTCTGGCACCAAATTTACCCAGAACAGCTAATCTAGCTGTGATTATAGAAGATCTTATATTCTCTGAACTGCTAATGTCCCACATGGAAAGAAAACTGACTTTAAAACATAAAACTTTAGGCTAGAAGGAAATTTAACTTATGTCCCAGACATGAGACTACCTGTTTAAAGGAGCGACAGAAAATCCCAAGACAACAACAAAAATTGTACTTTCTTTAGATTTGCTGTATGGCAATAGGGCTACACCCTATTTGTCACTTCTATGGTAACCAAAAAAGACTCTTCCTTACGATTCACGAAAGGCCCTGTGGTCAGCCTTTCTACTAAGACCCACCCAACAGGCTTCGGATGGTTTTGGCCTCTGTATTAGTTATTACAGTGGCATTTTTCTAGACATACACCTTTAAGACTAAGCAATATTACTAAAGTAACAGCTTGCACAAAAATGAGAGCAGAAATGTAGTCAAGCTTTATTACACCACATATAATCTTAAAGGTAACAACCAAGTCCCAGCTATTATAAAGAAGGTACGGAGTATTACCAGTTTGCAAATCTGCGGCTTTGCTTCCTTTCCAGAAACCCTGAGAAGAAAGAGGCAACATTAAAGTCTAGCCACTAGCTTGTGCCAATTACGGAAAGTCTAGTGACACAACTTTAAAGGGTAAAGGCCATATGGGCCACTCTAAGCACATTGTAACCACAGTTATGTAAAAACTACCCATGCCCTTAAACAGGGATTGCGAAACTGACAAATGGACAACTGGAAATGAGAAATTTAACAACATCACGTGAGAAACAAGTCACTCAGTAACTGGCTCTCCTGCGAAGGAACACAACTTAGCAAATAAAGTACTTTGAAGTTAGCTACCGAGTAGCTCGATCAGCACCTCTAAATGCAGGCAAACAGCCCAAAGTGGTAGAGGAGCGCTAAATCACAGTTGAGGCAGGCGTGGCGGCGCACACTTTGGGACCCAAGCACTTTGGCTCAAAACTTAGAGCCCCGCCTGGACGACTTGGGACTCTCAGCAAAACGCTGCCCCAAATACACAAAGTAAAAGTAAACTTGTGAAAAAGGGCTGGGGATGCAGCTCAAGCTCCCAATCCTAGCTGATCCGGACGCTTCCCGGGCTCTGCCTCATCGCCGAAGACGGATCCAATAGTCCAAGGTCTCCACCAACTACTTTAGAACAGGAAACCCAGGAGCCACCTCAGGCGACCCCCGACCCCACTGCCCC
>NW_022900923.1:46975819-46998029 GCF_012274545.1 Fukomys damarensis | reverse complement strand
GAGGCAGGCGTGGCGGCGCACACTTTGGGACCCAAGCACTTTGGCTCAAAACTTAGAGCCCCGCCTGGACGACTTGGGACTCTCAGCAAAACGCTGCCCCAAATACACAAAGTAAAAGTAAACTTGTGAAAAAGGGCTGGGGATGCAGCTCAAGCTCCCAATCCTAGCTGATCCGGACGCTTCCCGGGCTCTGCCTCATCGCCGAAGACGGATCCAATAGTCCAAGGTCTCCACCAACTACTTTAGAACAGGAAACCCAGGAGCCACCTCAGGCGACCCCCGACCTCCGACTGCCCCGCCGCAGCTTCCCTCAGGAGCACCCGCACCTGTCGTAGAAGGGGTGCTCCTCGCCGAAGTCCCGGAGATGCTTCTTCTGCTTCTTCGTCAGGTCGCTGAGCAGCTGCCTCCGGGTCCCGCGCTTGCCCATGGTCCCGGTGCCCAGCTCCCGACTGCAGCCTCCCGGAAGTAGTCGCGGCAACACGCACACTTGGGCGCCGGCGGCGCTTTACGGCGCAGCGAGGTGCCGTCAGGCACACTCGCTGCACCTCCCGCGCTTACGACAGACGTTAGACTTCCGTCGGCCCCCCACACACACGGGGCTTCACCAAGTGGGGCGGGATTTCCGGTGCTCGGTTAGGGCGTGGCATCACCTGCGCGCATGTGCAGCGGCAGGAATGTCAGAATGTAGTGTTTTCATGTTGTAATATTTTAATTTTCATAAATGTAAGTGTTCATTTTCTTTTTTATTGCTACATTGTATTTTTTTCTTTTTTGTTTTTGGTGCATTTTAGATATACATAATGACCATATTTGTCATAGGGAATTTGTAGCTGTCCATAATATATCTTGCTTTCTTTTTTCCCATTCCTCTCCACTCCCCACAACCTCTCTTCCAGTCCTAATTTACAAAAGCTTTGTTTCCATATTTTCCTTTTATTTTTTTTTCTTGTTCCTTTCTTCCTTTCACCCTCTTCCCGCCCTGTTCCCATTCCTATTTGAACATATTTTTGCAATTTCCCAATATCTATTATACATTTCAATCCTTATTTCCACTTCAGGTTTCTCACACCAGAGAAAAAAATGTGATATTCACATATGTGTATCTAATTTATCTCACTTAAGAGTTTGGTCTCTGGGTGCATCCATTAGCTAGAAATGTCTCAAGTTTATCCTTCTTTATAGCAGACTAGTACTCCATTGTATAAAAAGATCAAACTTTTATCCATTCATTGGGTAATGGGTGTTTGGGCTATTTCCAAGATTTATCTCTTACAAACTGTGTTGCTGTAAACATGGGTGTTCATATATTGTTGTGGTGTGATGCTTTTAATTATTTTGGGAAGATACCAAGAAGGGGAATAGCTGGGCCAAAGGAAACCTCTTGTTTTAGTTTTTTAAGGAATCTCCACACTGATTTCCATTGTGGTTGCACCAGTCTACAATCCTAAAAACAGTGGAGAAGGGTTCCTCTTCCCCCAGAAGCTCCCATACTTTTGTTATTGGTTGATTTCTTGATAATAGTCATTCTTTCTGGAATGAGATGGAATCTCAGTGTTGTTTTAATTTGCATCTCTCGAATGACAAGTGATGTTGAACATTTTTTTCCTGTATTTATTTGCCATTTCTACTCGATCTGAGACATGCCTATTCATTTCAGAGGCCCATTTTTGGATTGGGCCTTTAAATTTGGAATGTGTGATTTTTCTGGGTTCTTTATATGTTCTAGATAGTGGTCCTTTATCTGAAGAACAACTGACAGAAATGTTTTCTCCATTGTGGGTTGCCTCTTCACTCTGTTGATGGTTTCTTTTGCTGTGCAAAAGCTTTTTAAGAGCCGGGTGTGGTGGTGCACGCCTGTAATCCCAGCACTTGGGAGGCTGAGGCAGAAGGATCACCGTGAGTTTGAGAGCAGCCTGGGCTACATGATGAGTTCCAGGTCAGTCTCAACTACAAAGAGAGACCCTGTCTCAAAGCAACCAAAAAAAAAAAACTTTTAAATAATATGAGATCCTAGTTGTTGATTCTTTCTGATATTTCCTGTGTGATCTGGGTTTTGTTCATAAAATTGTAACCTACAAGACTTCTACCTATTCTGTTTTTCAGCAGATTTAATGTTTTTGTTTTAATATTTAGATCTTTGATCCATTTTGATTTTTGTTTAGTGCATGGTAAAATATATGGGTCTAATTTTATTTTTATTTTATTTTATTTTATTTATTTATTTTTTTATTTTTTTGAGACAGGGTCTTGCCAGATTGGCCTTGAATTCACTGTGTAGCCCAGGCTGGCCTTGAACTCAAATCAATTCTCCTGTCTCAGCATCCCAAGTGTTGGGATTACAGGCATGCACCACCATGCCCAGCTATGGGTCTAGTTTTAATCTTTGGCATGTGAAAAGCCAAATTTTCAAGTATTATTTATTAAAGAGGCTGCCTTTCTTCCAGTGAAAGTGTCTGGCTCCTTTGTCAAAGATGAGATGACTGAGTCTGTCCAGAGTTGTTTCTGCATCTTCTAATCTGTTCCTTTGATCCTTGGATTTTTTTTTTTTGGCTTGTCAGTAGCATGCTCTTTTTATCACAGTAGCTTTGTAGTATAATTTCAACTCAGGGATTGTGAAGCCTGCTTCTTTGCCTTTGTTGCCTAGAATTTCTTTACCATTCTAGATTTCTTCTGGTTCCAAATGAATTTTAGGATTGTTTTCTGTAATTCTGTGATATGCTATTGGTATTTTGATTGGAATTGTATTAAATCTATATAGCAACTTTGATAGTATGGCCATTTTCACTATATTGGTTCTTCCTATCCAAGAACAAGGGACATCTTTCCATTTTCTGATATCTTCTTCCATCTCTTTTTTCAGAGTACTGTAGTTTTCAATGTAAATAAAGGTCTTTTACTTCCTTTCATTACTTTTGGATGTTCGTTTTGTTTTCTTTTTGTACTGGGGATTGACCTCAGGCCCTTGTGCTTGCCAGGCAGCCATGGTGCCACTGAGCTAAATCCTGGGCCCTGGATGCTATTATGAGAGGTGTTTCCCTAATTTATCCCTCAGAGAGTTTATTTGTGCATAGGAAGGCTACTGATTTTTGAGTGTTGACTTTATATCCAGCGATGCTACAGAATTTGATTATCAAATCTAGACGTCTTGGTGGAGTTTTCATGTGCTCTATGTAGAGTATCATATATGTCATCAGCAAATAATGACAATTTAACTTCTTCCTTTCCTTTCGTTATTCCTTTTATTTCTTTCTCTTGTCTAATTGCTCTGGCTAATGGTTCCAGCAGTATACTGAATAAGAGTGGTGAGAGTGGACATCCTTGTCTTGTTTCTGATGTTAGAGTGAAAGTTTTCAGTTTTTGTTTTAATCTATTTCATGGATTCCATTTCTTTTCTATGTTAGGCATTCATGGTTTCCATCATTTTCTTAAGTGCCTCTATTTGTTTTATCGGTATCTGCTCTAGAATCAGTAACCATGTCTTTCATTTTGCTCACCATTTCTGTAGTTATCTGAGAAATTACTTCTGCTTTAATGTTTTCTAGAGCCTCACTCATCTGCTTTGTTATTTCTTCTGTTACCACCTCAGAGTCCAGGTGGGCGGCTTTTGAAATGTTCTACCTCAGTGCCCCCTGGGTTTGCCTTTGGCAAGCTGAAAGTCTGGGGAGTGAGGGGTTGCATCTTGCTTAAGTGTCTCCTCATTTTTTTTTTGGTTTAATTCCTGGGTTGATGCTTGTAGTTTAGTTATGGCAGGTAACTTTGTTGCTAGTATTGAGAACCCTTAGGAAATGACTACTTCTCAGAAATGTCTTCCAGGTGTAGCTGGCTTGGGGATTTTGAGTCTGTTGCAAGATCCTACCTCTTCAGTTTAGAGTTGCTGCCTATTTGGCCTAGCCCCTGGTTCTTTGGCACTGGCCTATAGTATTGTTTATGACCCTTAGGCGATCTTAGTCCTGGCTTACCAGGAAGAACAACTGATTAGAACAATTATGACACCTTGGCTAAAGCAGTACAATCCGCAATAACAATAGCATCATACACAGTGTAGAAAATGACAAACTGTGGTAACTATTTGACAGTTTTAAGCATATGAACTGTATTTGTGGTTGTATAATAAAAATCTAAAAGAAATCAGAAAATTGTGTACAGTAAATATGGCCTCAATATGGCCATTTTACCCTCATGGGATAATTTAAAAGGGGGGAAAATAGAGAAATAGAAGAAGAGGAAGAGAGTAGGAGCAAGGCTGGAGGACAAAGGAAGACTACACAAACTTTCGGAAACTGATGAAGAAGACAGGAGGAAAGAAAGAAGGAAGAAATAAAACAAAAACAAAGCAATAGCAAAAATACTCTAGTATAATGTTCACACTCATATAAAACCAAGAAAAAAAAAGAAAAACAAGAAGAAAAATATGTCTACTTCAAGGTATCTCTCTGCTGTCACGGGTAGACAGTGAGTAGACACAGCCCAGACCCCTGTTGTTTGATCTCAGCAAGCCAGCTGTAGGTTTATGGCAGGATGGTGGGTAATCCCAGTAAGCCTGAACTTTTAGTTCCGCTGAGGTTCAGGTTGGTTTCTAGCTGTGAATCTGGGACCTAATTTGTTGAGCCAGCAGCACTCTGTGTGCCTCCTGCGGGCTTGAACTTGGCTCCCTGCCGGTTTCAACTCAGCTCCTCATCCTCCTGCCAACTTGAACTCAGTTCTGCCTCACCCTGACCCTGGGAGCCACTAGATGGAGCCGGCCCACAGCTGCTCTGAGTTCCAAGCTCAGGTGGCCCTTTCCCAAAATGGCTACTGGCCAAGCACCCTCTTCTGGGGGACATCTGAGCCCAAATAACTCACCAGCCACCTGGGTGTGCTGCATCTATTCCACTGGTGCATTACTTCATGGAGGCCTCTCGGGTCACCAGCAGACACTGTGCATCTTCAGGTTCGAGCCACCCTTCCATGCGATGAGTCATGGGCTCAGGAGAAAGCACTGCCTGCACCTCCTTTTTCTGCATTGTGGTCCTCTCTTCACTCTCTCCATGGGCCTCAATTCTCACTTCAGATCCTTGCTGGCTCCCAAATCTCAGAGAGGCTGCTTCACCACTCTGCCATCCTCATTTTATACTATTTAAAATGTCTACCAGGGCTGGGATTTAGCTCAGTGGTTCCGCCACCTGACTCGCAAGCACAAGGTCCTGAGTTCAATCTCCAGTACCAAAAAAAAAAAAAAACCTTAACCAAAAATGTCTACCAAACACCTCCAATTCCAGCACTCAGAATCCTCTGAGGCAGCAGGATCCCAAGTCCCAGCCCAGCCCAAGGAACTTAGCAGTTTGGCAAAATTAAGAAAACACACATTAAAATGAGGAGGGGAGCTGAGCTCCAGCTCAGTGTGAAATCGTCAACTTCCAACCCTGTACCGCACACGTGCGCGCACACACACACACACACACACACACACACACACACACAGAGTAATATCTACTAAGGGAGCTGGCATGTCTTATTCTGTCACAGCCACACACAAATTGGCTGTTAGTAAGCCTACTGTGGTAATTGAGAAGATAGAGAATAAGTTATATAACAGCAGGAGAGGAAATGAAGCTGGGTGTGGTTATGCCTGTAATCCCAGCCCTTGGGAGGCTGAAGCAGGAGGATTGCCACAAATTCAAGGCTAGCCTGGGCTGTGTAGTAAGATGTTTAAAAAAAAAAAAAAAGCAAAAAAGAGGTGATGAAACCCTACCTTTGTCTAATGCAGCCAGTTCTTACCCATGAGGGTCCACCTGTGTGTTGTGTCAAGAACTGCGCCACAAGCCCGAGACTGCAGCCCTCACCAGCCCCCTGCATTTTCTGAGACTGGTAGAGCCCCTGAAAACAAATCTTTCCCAACGTTCCCCATTTGAGAAGAACATAGGTCAATACTGGAGAACACAGTAGACCCCGTCAGAACTGAGCTAGGCAGAGGGGATTAGCGGAAGGAATCCGACTGTACCTTTTGAGTGGTGGAGCTTTAGCTTCCGGGAGTAGAAATCCAAATGGTGCCTGGGGCCCAGCTCAGGGCAGAGCACAAGGCCCTGGGTTCATCCCCCAACACAATGAAACTAAATGAAGAGCAAAACTCAAACAGCCAGAACAGGACTCAGTACTTCAGGGATGTGCAGCAGTGTGGGGGCTGCTTGAGATCATAGGATAAATGGAATACAATGTTTTCCCCTTAGAATATACAATTTTTGTGAAACCATGTTCTATGAAAACGAAGTATTTCCCTCACAGGGCAGGACGTGCTTGTAACCCCAGCTCCTTGGGAGTGTGAGTCAGGAGAACCATGGTGAGACTCTATCCAGAAAATTAATAAAATTTCTAAATCACCACCAGCAGAATTCACTCAAACACTCGAGGTAAACAGGGCCCATCAGAGACACCACTCGGCCTCCCTGTTCGTCTACGAGAATTTACTTTGGCTGATGCCATGCCCACTGCTGATGTAGTGATAAAACTGCTGGAAAGCTGTTCCTGCCAGGTGTAGCAACATCTCCTGCTCCTGTTTGGAGCCAGGAGGGAAAGAGTCAGGGGAACGCTGGAGCAGCTGGCCCGCCCAGCACCCATAAATAGACATCTGCCTTAATCTGGTTCCGAGATAAAAGGTGCAGTCGCCTAGGTCAACACAAGCCTGTTTGCAAAATGTCATCGTGTGTTTTAAAGCCCAGTATAATGTGACTATTACAATTTGAAAACAAAAAACATCTTTCTTCTTTCCAAGGGCCCCAGGTTCTCTCCCCAGAGGCAACCAATTTCTTGGAGTTCTTCCAGAGATGTGCATGAGAAACTACACTCGGGCCCTCAGGGTGACTCCAGCTCCTGCTTTCCACATCTTTGCGGTCCAGTGTGCAGGGCTTGGCTGTTCTCAGGTTCAGGAAAAAATGTGCCCTGGCCTCACCCAAGTCTCCACTTTGGTTCCCTGACTAATGAAAACAAGCCCCCTTTCTCTCAGGAATATCTGAGTGGCCTTTGACAACACAAAAGGCCATCTTTTGTGAAAACTTAACCCGATAACTGGGAGTTGAACCCTTTTTCATGCCTTAGTAGAAGTCTCAGCACAGTTACACTAGGTAGATGCACACACCCACTGTAATGAAGACATGTTTGTTCTCTGCTTTCCTCTTCCTGCCCTCAGCCTGCCTTTCATTCTCTCCCAACATTTTCTTTTTACATCTGCTAACAAGCACTCCGTATTTGCAGGGTTAAGGGTAGCCCAGGAAATACTCTTTTGTATTAGTTCACAGAGATGTCAATGGATTGGTGAGTTACTGTTTCTTGTGTATTTGCAAATTCCTGCAGGATAATGATCCCCAGGATAATGATCCCAAGGGCTGGGAGGATGGTTGTCTCAGGACAAACTATCAAGCCAGGAGTGGTGGTGCACACCAGAAATCCCAGCACTTCATGAGGCTGAGGCAGCAGGATGGAAAGTTCAAGCCCATCCTGGGCAATTTAGAGGCTTAGCAAGACCCTCCCTCTCTAAAAATACAAAAATTTAAAATGGGCTGGAGGGTATAGCTCAGTATTCAGAGACCCGGGGTTCAATCCCTAATACAAAAAAAAAAAAGAATTCAGAATAATGAAATTAATAATTTAAAAGAAAAACATCCTATGGAAAGTTTCAAGTCCAGTATATACAAAGTTAGACAAAATGGAACAGTGCACTCTGGACACCTGTTGCTTGATTTCAACGATTATCAACTCAAGGTGCCACTGCTGCCATGGTTTTTAAAAGGTGGCACCATTTCACCTAAAAAGTAACAGCAACTGTTTAATACATCATAAGTCTGTGTTCAAATTTCTGGCAGTCTCTGTCTTTTTTTACATACTTGGTTAGTTTAACATGTTCTGTTGTCTCTACATTTCTTGTGAATTGACTGCTGGATCTAGAATTTGGTAAGACTGCTTCAGTTGTTTTATTTACTTCCACCTTAAGGTATAGTATGTCTGATTGCCTTGTGTATGTGTGTGTGTGTGTGTGTGTGTGTGTGTGTGTGTGTTTTGTTTGATGTTACCGAATAGTGACACAATCTTTGAATTCATTAGTACATTCTTACTCTCTTTTAGGGGACAATATTTTAATTCTAGCCATTGTTCATTATTTACTGACAAACAACTCCCTTATATTTTATTTCTCTAGTGGTAGTTTATAGGAAAAAAAATAAGTGATTGATTTTTTTTTACCTTCATTTAATTTTCAACATTAGGATATAAAAAGAATTAAGATGTGTTATGCACATGTACCAAATCCCCACAATGAATGTAATCATTACATACTAAAAACATGAGTGCAGATCAGAGACATGGCAGGGGGTCACAATCTCCAACTTGAAACTATACTACAAAGCCACTGGGATAAAACCAGCATGGTACTGGTAAATAAACAGACCTGATGATCAGTAGAACAGATTAGAAGATGCAGAAACAATGTCAGACATACTCAGCTACCTTATCTTTTACAAAGGAGCCAATCATCCTCACTGGAGGAAAGATAGCCTCTTTAATAAATGGTGTTGGAAAAACTGCAATTCAACTTGTCAAAGATTAAAACCAGACCCATGTCTTTCACAATGCACTAAACTAAAATCCAAGTGGATTAAAGCTCTAACTATTAAAACAAACACTAAACTTGCTGGAAGATAAGTTAGCTAGAATTCTTAAAGATATTGGCATAAGAAAAGACTAGGAACAAATCCTCAGTAGCATGGGAACTAGCACAAAGAATCAACAATTGGGATCTCATCTTTTTAAAAAGCTACTCCACTGCCACAGAAATCACAAGCAGAGCTAAGAGACAACCCATAATGTGGGAAAAATTTTTTATCAGCTGTTCCTCCAACAAAGGTCTACTATCTAGAATATATAAAGAACTCCATTAAATCAGACTCCCCAAATACAAAGACCCAATTCAAAAATGGGCATCTGAAACGAAAAGACCTTTTTTCAGACAAACAAGTAAGAGCAGCAAATAAACATATTAAAAAATGTTCAACATCACTGGTCATTTGAGAGATGCAGATGAAAACAACACTGAGATTCCACCTCATCCCAGAAAGAATGGCTGCTATCAAGAAATCAACCAATAACAAGTGCTGGTGGGGGTGTGGGAAGAAAGGAATCCTTCTTCATTGTTGATGGGAGTGCAGACTGGTGCAACCATTGTGGAAATCACTATGGAGCTACCTCAAACAACTAGGATTAGAAGTCCCCCCTCCAAATAAAAGAAGCCCCCCCCTTCAAAAAAAGAAGTCTCATTTGACCCAGCCATTCCTCTCCTGGATATCTTCCCACAAGAATTAAAAGAATCATACCATAGCGATATATGCACACCCATGTTTATAGCAGCACAGTTTGTTATAGCTAAACCTTGGAAACAGCCCAAGTGCCTATCAACTGGAGACTGGATAACGAAGATGTGGATTAAGCCAGGGATTTAGCTCAGTGGTGCTGCAGCCTGCCTTGCAAGCACAAGGTCCTGAGTTCAATCCCTGGTAACAATAGCAACAACAACAACAAAAGATGTGTTTTTAAAAAATAAAATGGAGTACTAGTCACTCATAAAGAATGAAAAACGAGAGATATTTATAGCTAAGTGGATGCACATTAAGGCCATAATCTTAAATGAAATTAATAAGTCACACATGTGTAAATGCGGAATAGTTTGTTATGAAAAACTAAAAGTATAAATAAAGATCAAAATGTATAATTGATACCGTGTAATAGGAAGAAAAGCTCTAAAAGAGTAGAGGAAGTGGGAGGGGTAGGGGGAAGGTAAAAAGGGAAAAGAAAAAAATATGTGAAAAGTAAAAGCAAGGAAACAGTCTTTGTAAACAGGGAAGGGTGGAGGGGGAGAAGGGAGGGCAGGAGGATGGGGAAAAATAAGAACCAAAGTAAGTCATGTAAAGGAATAAGATCCCAGTGATGAATGTAACTGCATTGTATATCTAAAATGTACCCATAAAGTTAATAAGGGTAGAAAAATAAAGAATATGCCATGGAACCAACATTGGCTCTCCGGAAAAATCATCAAAAGAAGTCCAGAGAAATGTGCATTCCTGATTTAAAGTGAAACGCTGGCCTCTCCCTAAGCACAAGTAGTTAGGGTTTGTTTCCTGAGTAGGGTATATTACTCGAGGATCAGTCTTTCTTGAAGGTCACCCCTGTGCTCCAGCCTTTAATTAAAATAACCGAATGTGTTTCTATTGTAGCAGCCCCAGCGATGCCTGGTGTCTGCGCAGTTACGTGCCCTCCGGCGGGGGGTGCTGAGTCTCTCCTGCGGCTCCTCCGCCCATCCTAGGTTGTCCCGCTGAAATGGTGTGGCACGAGCACCCTGACATCCCCTTCTCCCCGCCTGGCTCCCTCCACTCCCTTTGCTGGGCCTCAGCTCTGCAGCACCAGAACCCTCCCCAAGACCCCTCCCCGCCATGGGCTCAGGTCCAGGCCATCCATGTGTGCAGGCCTGCTAGTGGCAAGGGTGGAGTTGGAAGGAGGCCGTGGTGTCCCCAGAGCCAGCCTTCCTATGATACGGTCCTGGCCATGGGTCACCGGTCTGCAGTCTTCCCTGTCTTGTGCAGAGGCTCCTTTCCTCATCACTGCTGTCTCTGGACCCTCATCAGGCCCCCAGTTCCTCTGATGCCTCCTGGCCTGGCGACTCTGGTGTCAAGGAGACGGGGGTGACAGTGTCTGACAGGGCTGTGACTGGGTCTTCTGTTGAGTTAAACTGAGTGGACCAGAAAGGGCAGGCAGGGATGGGCTCTGTGGCTTCCAGGTGAGTGGGGGGGGCAGCCTCTAGTGAGTGTGTGTGTGCACACGTGCCCACTGTGGGAGAGGAACAGCCTGGGAACACAAGGTCCTGAGAACACATTCCTCTGAATACCAGGACTCTGTGTTGCGAAGACCATGCAGAGGGCCAATGTGAGGCATTAGAGAGAGTTCTGGGTGGTGGGGAAATTGGTCTTGTGCTGATTTGTTGACACCAGTGTAAAAGTCTTGAGCTTCGTGCTGGTTCAGCAGAGACCTTGCGCTGCCAGTGGAAGCCGCAGAAAACATTTTTGTAAACTCTGACAATTGCCTAGTAGGTCAGATACCAATCTCACTAGGAATTCCCAGCTCAGTCCACCAGAGGCCCTGGAGATCCAGAGAGAGACAGGGATGTTCTTTGGCCCAGTTAGTAAGTACGGGGCACCCCCTCTGAACTAATCCCTCAGGGAGCGACTTGCGGCAACTCTTCCTGTGGGTCAGTTTATCTCCTGCTTGGGGAAAGCAGAAGGGAGCAATGACGACCACAACAGAGCCTGGGCAGGCCCCCGACCCAGGCCTTTAGTTTCCCCGGTTTCCACCATGACACCAGCTACTTCAGGAGAAAAGTGCCTGTGTGTCCTCCCTCACCATCCTGCACTGCATGCAATAACGGGGCTCTTGGAATGGGGCGGGGTTTGCTCCTGGAGGACAAGTTTTTGGTTGAGAGGAGAGGCCGCGGCCGCTGGCACCGCTGTGGTCCTGGTCCAGATCTCGAGTTAAAATGGTGGCGCCGGGCTTTACTATTCACCAGGTGTCTCCAGCCTAGGGAGGCAGACTCGGGCGGTGCTCTGGGAGAGGGTGGGTGCTGTGCCTGGAGACCTGGGCGCCTCCTGCTGAAGAGCCGTCTCAAAGGCTGAAACAACACAGCACCACGGGGTCTAGGTGGGAATGGGGGAGGCAGGGACTGGGGCGGGGTTGGATTAGCAATGGTTGGTCCTCTCCTGGGAGAAAGAGGGAGGAGTTTCTTATAAGACGCGATGTTCCTCAGTTTTCTACAGGACTGTGAGAAAAATTGCTTTTAATTATGTTAATTACAACAACAGAGTCTTTCCCTTCTCAGAAGAGCTTTTCATCTTCAAAGGGGCATTAGCGGCCGACATGAAAGTCTCTGGAGTCGGGGAACTGGAGTCAGAGGGGCCCTGGCTGTGTGGGCTGGGGCACAGAGCCAATGCCCAAAAAGAAATATCTCTCTTCCAGGAGGAGCAGGCCAAGGCAGGGTGTGCACCTGGGGTCAGAGGAGCAGGAGTGGAGTTCAGAGCCCCGAGTCCCTTGTGGGATCGTCAGATAAAATCGAGGATCCCAGCTGAGTCTGAATTCCAGATAACCAACAGACACTTGCTGAGTGTGTTCATATATTTATTGTTCATCTGAAATTCAGATTTTTAAAATTGAGTTTATTGGTACAATCTAGGTATACAATACAGTTACATTCATTATTGGGATCCTGTACCTCTACATAATAGGTCTTGATTCTCATTTTTTCTCCTTGTCCCTGCCCTCCCTTCACCCCCTCCTCCCCTCCCCATTTACAAACACTTTATTTCCATTTTTTCGTTTCTCATATTTTTTTCCTCTCCCTTATTACCTTTCCCCGACCCTTCCCACTTTCCCGACACCTTTAGCCCTTTACTTCCTATTTCACATTATTAATTATCTCATTAGGATCCTGTGTACTATTATAGTTTTTCACACCAGAGAAACTATTTGGTATTTCAGTTAAAGAAATCTCTGTATGAACATTAAAAATAGGGAATCCTAAAATAAAACTAAAAAGGAAAGTAAAAGAGAAAAGGCAATGATGTAACATTAAAATAATCCTTAATTCTGAAGATGAAAATGGTTCTTGAACATATTTAAGTTGCTTCTTGCTCTTGTAGTCTTATATTATTCTCTTTTTTTCATTATTTAGAGAATACTTTATTAGTTTCTGTAATCAAACCTGAAATTCAGATTTAACTGGGTGTCCTGTACGGTTATTTGCTAAGTCGGGCTTCCCTACCTGGATGCTCCCCTCCACAAACACAAACACCCTCCGGCCAGTTCCCACTAGACTGGAGAGGTCAGCAAGCCAGAGCGTGTTCTCTCTGGGGCACAGGGAGCAAGGGCTGCAGACCTGCCCACCCAGCCTTTCCCACCCTGGTGCGCGGATGTGAGAAACTCCCCTTAGCTCTAGGGGTGGCAACTCAAGGCTGGACAGTTGGACAGAGAATCCAGTCCCAGACGCCCTTCTTTGCCAAGGAATGTGGGGATGGAGCGACATCAGGAGTGGTCTCTCCCTGTCCTTGTCCTGCCACTACCCAACCTCACTGCCTAAGGAAGAGCTCCGTGACCATGGCCCTCCCCCATTGCTCCAAATTTGGGATGGAAATTCCTGCCCGACAAAAACCAGAGAGATGGTTCCTGGGCTGAGATCAGCTTCCTGCCTGGGCAGAGGAATCCGGGCTGCCAGGACGGGTCTGGGCCTGAACTAGAAATGCTGCAGTTTTCCCTGGCTGGGTGGGGAGGGGAAGACAAGCTGAGACTTGCGAGGCACAGGGCAGTGACTGGGAGGTTGCCACGTCTGCTTGAAGCAGAGCGAAACTCGGGGGCCTCCAGACTTGGATTTGCTCGGAGAGAAGTTCCCAGGCCTCGGCGCTCCACATCCAGCCCTGGGCTGGTCAGGGTCAAGGACGGGCAGATGGCCACACACATTCATGTCCTGTGATAGTCCTCACGCCTCTGGAGAGATTAACATTCCAGACGCCGGCCAGAAAGGCGGGAATCAGCCCACCTCGGTGGGGTCACTGCTTTACTCCCAGCAGCTCTGGGACCTCGATGAAAACCCTTTGACAAGTAAAAAATTTAAAATCGCCCAACAAACTGGAAAACAAAGCCATTTAAGGGAAATGCCAGGGCCCACACGCTGACCGGCCGTAACTCTGAGCGGGTGACAAGCTCGGCCCCAGAGTCTCAGGAGGGCTTCTGGCAGGGTCCAGACCAGCGCACACTGCTCAGTGCTTGTGGAGTGGCAGCAGCAGTTTTCCCTCTGAATTTCAGCACTTGGGAAAACGAGCCAATGTTCCTGTCCCTCTTTATCCAAAATCGCGAGGGCTAGGGACAAAGTGCAGCACACTGGGCTCCTGGGCGCCATTCAAATCTTTACGTGCCAGTCACAGAGTCTGCGGCAGCCTGGTGATCTTTATTAAATGTTTCTTGAGCAGCTGACTAGAGGAAGGGAGGAAGAGGAAAGGACTGCAAGAAGGAAGGCTGGGCCAATTTTATTTCAACCGACAGCTAGTAGAAATCCTGACTCTTATTTTAGAACTGCCAATGCCGGTATTACATTTCCTCAGATACCCTTGGCTAGATCTACTGTCTTCTCACCTTCCACTGCTATTTATGCACCAGCTGTGCCTAGCTCTGCTAAGAATGTTTATAAATAGTGAACTAGCGCAGAGAGCTTTGACGTTTCCTGGCTATCCTGGGGGACTTCCTTAGGTGGGCATCTGGCCAGCACAGGTCTGATGGGTCCTTCTTTGGATCTGAAAGGCCTGGGAGCAATAGCCTCTAGCAGCTACTCATCACACAGATGTCACTGCGCTAGGAGGGACAGGTGGCATGTGGGCTCCCTCATCTTGTTCTGGGTGGGGGGGTTACAGATAGTGGGATCAGACATTTTCCCAGGGATTGACTCTGGCCGCAGCCAGGCACAGGACATTGGTCGTGTGTGGGACAGCCCTGGGTAGAGGGTGGTTAAGATGCTAATAAAGGAATCTCTACTCTTATTTCATTTCCATGATACATCAAGTTGTCTTTGTTGCTGTTTTACCGGGGATTGAACCAAAGGCCTTTGTGCTGAGCTACATCCCCAACCCTTTGTAAAATTTTAAAATTCTGAGACAGTGTCTCACTAAGTTGCCCAGGCCAGGCTTGAACTTGCAGTCCTCCTGCCTCAGCCTACTGCAATGCTGGCATCACAGACTGACACCAGTATGTCCAGCATCCATCAGCTAGTCTACAGGTATTTTGAAATTCAGAAGCTTGGACTCGAGCCCGACCAGGGCCACTTTCCTTATGACCTCCTGGGTTGTCTTCTCTGGCTGTTTCCTCACATGTAAAATGGAAATGCTATTAATGCCTGCATTGGACACACATGCATTGCACAGCTACTGTGTGCCAGGCCCCAAGAATGTGGAGGCAACCAAGAAGGACACAGCCCTCCTCTCCTGAAGCTCTTTCACACTCAGGACACAGGCCCTGGTGTGGCGCTCTCTGTGGCTCGTACCATTAAAATTTGGTTACAAATACATGACAAACAGGTGAATTTGGCATAAAACCGAGGTTTCCCAGTGGCAGAGCTGGGCCTATATGTCTTCTGCGGCCGCGTCACAGACTGGCATCTTCTTCCGCTGGAGAGAAAGTGTGCTCCCTGGGGAGCTGCAGCTCTCACTTCTAGACCTTGCCACTGGTTCAGTTTACACAGTGGTTTGTTTCCTGAACACCTTTCAGTAATCCTTTGCTGTAGACAAGGGAAAGTCCAGCTCTTTGCTGTCACTCAGGGTCTCTCTCTTGCCCAATTTATTGCTGCAAATGCTGCAGGCCTGCTAATCTCAGTGTCCTGCCTCTGAACCATTTCAATGCAGTCACCTGAAATGTTTTTCATGTTTCAGTCCCGTGGTCTTATATTGACTTTTAATCCAATCACTCTCCCACTTTGTGGTTTTCCCGGGAGGAGATGCCCAGAGTCACGTGGCCTGGAGGCCATTAGGACCCAACGGTCCACCCGAGATTTCAGGCCACCAGGAGCCTTCCCACTGGTGATAATGTGTAAAGCCTCAGTTTTCTCAGTGAATGAAGCCAAGGCGTGGACATGCGGTGAGGTCATTCCGGACTGAGATCAGGTACTGTATCAGCACCACAGTGCTCCGACTGGCGGGAACTTCGTGAAGGTAGGTCAGCAGGTGCTCGGTGTATTCCAGTGAGATAAGGTCAGCACGGCTCAGGTGGAGGAGAGGTCAGAGAGAGGCAGGAAAAGCAGGCTAGGGTTCAGAAGAGGCCCTCCAGCTCATTCCCCTGCCTGGCACCTTTCTCCCTTCTGAAACACAGCCGCCAGTGCATGCCTGCAGACGGGCTGAGCCTCTTCACCACCCCGCTCGTACCCTACGCCCGCATGCTGCCACCTCAATCCCATGTCCTCACCTCAGGCGTGCACCTGCCACAGTCGTTGCCACCCGTCAGCCCCTCTGACACCCACATCTCCCTCGGCACAGGCCTGAGGCTCCCATCAGTGCTGTCTGCTCTCTGGCTGGTCTACTGGAAACAGGACCGCAGCGTGTGGCCCTGACCTCCATCAGTCACCCTGTTGTTCTGGGGAACCGCTGCCAATGAGCAGAACCACTCATGAGTGAGGAACCACTCACAGGGGTCTGCTCCGCCAGGACGTGGCGTAATGAGAGCAGGGCCCGTTACCTGTCTTGCTCAGGACCGTGCACTCAGCGCTGGGTACAGAGCCTGGCACTGAGTGATCACACAGCACACGTGCGCTGGGTGAAGAGGTAGAAAAGTGCCTTGATTTGACAAATATAGGAAATTACCAAGTGCTCTTGAGCAGGAGAGTGGTGGGATCTGACAGGGTGTGCTTGTTACCTCGCAGTGGAAGGGTCCTGAGTCTGAGAAAGACCAAGTGCCTTTGCTCTGGGCCGTTCTCCCAGCCAAGACTTACAAGAGATCAACACCGGACCCCTGTCTTTATGTGTCCCTCCTTTCTTTCTCTGGCCACCTCAAAGGGTAACTTGGATTCTGCACCTTAGCTTGGACAATGCTGGGACTCAAGCTACAGAAACTGAGGTGGGTTTGGCCGCCAAAGCCTGGGGCAGGGATGCCCTCTGCAGTGTGGAACTAACTCTCGGTCATGTGGAGATGTTCATGTGCATGGGAGTCCCTCGGGCTTTCCGGGTGGCTCAGAGCCACTCTGGAGGTGCAAACCCCCGGAGACAGGAGCACAGTGTTACTGGCCGGTCAGCTTCCCGAGGTGGGGCAGGTGCCCTGCGTGAAGAGCAGTCCCACAGTGGAGCGCAAGGGGCGGAGCTGTCACTTGGCTAAGAACCACTCATTTACACTCTTTCCTTTGTCAGCCACTTCTCCACGGAATTGTTCCCTAGGCCCTGAGAGCCACCCATGTCTCGCTCCTGAGCCAGTAACAGAAACAGGAGTCTTCAGAAGCTCTGTGCCTCACGAAGATGTGTATGGGACACTTGCCTGAGTTCCGCAGGCTTTTGTTAAGTAACTACCAGGTGCCCAAACTGTGCCGTGCCCTTGTCTAACGATGGGGGTGTAGGGGGGAATACAGGAGTGGGGAAAAAAAAGAAAAATTTGATGAGACCTATGAATGTTTTATTTATCTCATTTAATCACCTCAATCCTTGAGAGAGGCAGTATTTCATTTAGGAGGTGTATAAATCAACCTTTGGAGAGCTTGTCCAATTAGGAAATTAGAGAAGGGAAATTTCACACAAGACTGACTCAGGCCAGTTTGCGTTTTGGAGGGTCTCAGAGCTGCGTGTAGAATCTCATCACAGACGCAGGCATCGTTGGAAGGAGAAGTGTTTGGGGCATCTGTTCAGCTTCTTCACAAATGCTTTTTCTTCTTCTTTTTAAAAAAGTAATGATAAAAGTATTTGGATAAATATTGTGTATATCTGCTTTATAAATCAAACAGTACTGCAAGCTTTATAACCGAAACAGCCATTCCCATTACTTATTTTTGTTCAAATAATATTTTATCTCCTAACATTGTTGTTGACATCTTTCATCCGTTCTTACCATCTCTCTCATACTTATTTTTATTTTCTTTTAACCTTGTGGGTCTCTACATATTTTTAATTCCTTCGTTGTCATTACACTGGCGTGAACTGGGGAAGGACAAAGCTACACACATTTGCCGATCTATTATGGTAAACAGAAGTCCCCACAGCTCCCTGAAGGACTCTGTGTACTCGTACACCTCTGGCGAGGAGCGCTTGCACTGGGGACTGAACCCAGGGAAGAGAAAGCTGAATCTCCAGCCCTTTAATTTTATTTTGAGACAAGGTCTTGCTAAACTGCCCAGGCTGGCCTCAGACTTGTGATCCTCCTGCTTCAGCATCCCAGGTAGCTGGGATTGAAGGCAGACACCACCATGGCCAGCTCTGAATCTCACTTTTTGCAAGTCACCAAGTGGTCTGTACTCATTTAGCTCACACTGAGCCTGGTGCCTGCCTGGGAGCGCCCGGCCTGCAGAGGCTCCCTTCTGCAAGACCTCAGGACCCTTCCTGATAAGGTCTGGAGAGGACGATTTACACAGAGATGATTCACACACAGGGACAGCAGAGGGCGGCCCCACCCACAGGGTCCTCAGACCCATTGCTCTTTCCAAGCGGCCTATGAGCACAGCGAAGGTGGTTTGTGCCTTGGGAAAGCTGGACTCACACCTCTGCTCAGTCCCCACAGGGAGCACATTTGGATCAGAATTATGACCTCCCCGTGCATGGTGGCTGTAGTTTCTTGTTCAGATCTTCTGTCCGCAGGGCCGATGGAAACCTCCCCAACTACGGAGAGGGGGAAGTGGCCTCTAGGACTTGTGCCAGAGGACAGGAAGAATGTTTGGGAGCCCAGGAAGCTTCCTCGAAAGTGATATACTGAGCCTGATTTTGCTCTCCTCCTCCCACACAGGCTCAACTTTGGAATAAAGGAAGTGGTGTACTAGTGCATAAAAAGAAAGTTGGAAATTAACAGCTCGAAATGCTCTGTAGGGGATTCTCCTAGAGCCTCCAGCCAGTCTCTTCTGTTGCTTAGGTTGGGAAGCAGTGTTCATTTACATATTCATTTCTGCTGCCAGCCTGCACAGCTCCGGGCCACCTCCAGCCTCTAGGATTTGGAGCACATTCTAGGATGCAGACCACAGAGGGTGAGAGGGCAGAGGTGCGATGGTAAGAGAGCAGCAGCCAGTGTACTTCACACTCCAGCCCATGCTTTGGGCCACATGCACCAGGCTAAGGTGGAGCCCTGTACCTGGAAGCATTTGGATAAGCTGGCCTGGTGGCTCCCAGCTCTGATTCCGGCCCTCAGGAATCAGTGAGAGTTTGAGGCCAGCCTGGGCTCCACAGTGAGTTCAAGATCAGACAGAACTGTAGAGCGAGACCCTGTCTCAAAAAACAAAAACAAAAAAAACCAAAAAAATTATTAGTATTATTTATTTATTTATTTTGGTACTGGGGACCAAACTTGGGACCTTGTGCTTGCAAGGCAGGCGGCAGAAACACTGAGCCAAATCCCCGGCTCAAAAAAATTATTTTTAATAAAGGCAGATAAACCAGAGTCAAATGGGATCTTGGGTGAACCTGATGGGCCTGAGTTCCTCTAAGAGACCTCAGAATTATCTTGGTGTGATGGCACAAGCCTGCAGTCCCAGAACTCTGGGCGGTTGAGGCAGGAGCACCGCAAGTTTGAGTCCATACTAGGTCAATTTAGTGACCTAGCAAGACTGTCTTAAAATAAAAAGTTAAAAAAGGGCTATGAACCTAGCTGAGTAGGAAGGCCCTGGGTTCAGTCTCATACTAACAGAGAGAGACAGAGAGAGTGGCAGGCAGAGCTGGTCTGTGTAGCTTGATGTCCACCCCTCCGTAGTAGTCCCGCCAGGCTGCAGTCCAGCTGGAAATCCCTGGCTCTCCCAACCCCAGCAAGGCTGGAGCTGAACTTTCCCTGTACAGAGCCCTTGGGGTGTCCAGCTACCATGCCCTCTGTCCTGCCAAGAAAGGTAGGATCTGGGCCTCATGGCTTTTTGCCGCACGTCTGATACTGTAGAATTTAAAGACCAGTGGGAAGAGACCCCTTTCCACACAAGAAGAGCTGGATGGAGCAGCAGAGGGGAATCCCCAGGTCCCTCCCTGTGAATCAGGGCCCCTGTGCTGAATGTACATCCCATGGCCTGAAACTCAGACTCACAAGTGAATCAACAGTGCCCAAGCTGAGTGGCAGGCACGCCAAAACAACAGAAGCATCACAGGCCCAAGCCACTCGGGGGTGTCTGAGTCCCAAGGCCCAGTTCCTGCAGGGCGCATAGAGGGTCCACAAGGTGTTCTTCTCCCTGTGCCACGCAGGTGAGGCACAGTCACCAGCAAAGCAGACCGCAGCATGGTGTCCTGTCCGGCTCACCACAGAAGAGCCAGGGACTCCTCCTCTGGGGTCTCTGCTATGATTGCCCCTGCTCTCTCCCCTTTTGTCAGTTCTTGAGTAGAGGGACTCAAGTGTTGGGCTTCGTTCTATTCACTGTAATAGGGACAGTGCCTGGATCCACGGGTGATTTTCTTTTAAGTAGTTAACCAGAATAGCATCAGGCAGATTAGACTCTGACTGGGATACTGATCAGGGTCCACATGGAAAGAGCCACGGGTTTGAGGCCCAGTCTTGGTTTTGTGGCTACATTGCTATGTGGCTTTGAGTAAATCACATGATCTTTCTGGGATCTCAGTGTCCTCGCCTATAAAAAGGGGGGATTTGAAGTCACATGTCTGTGGGGTCAGTGATTAAGGGCGTGAGTGAGCCCAGTCCACTGTACTTTGTAGATGCCCTGTAACCAAGGGTTGGAACCACAGCCTGGGAGCCTCCAGTGCAGGACCCTTTAAGAGATGCTGCTGGACCCAAATGCAGTCTGTGGTGTCTTAAAATATTGTGTGAGTCAGTGTTTAAGCCAGCTTTGCCCTGGACCAGAGAATCCGGGAGGACTCTCCAGCCTGAGCTTCTCTGTTGCCGAAACCCCTGCTTTAAAGCAGATCCCCCAGAATTCACTTCATCACTGGAATTTTTGCTAGTGCAAAAGTGGGTGCCTGTGTGTGGGCTCATACTTGCGTGCCATGCCTGGTGGATGGAAGATGCTGTTCACTCAGTGAGCTCATCATAAATGATGTGGGCAGGTGGAGGGTGAGCTCCTCCCGGACCAGGGAAGAGTGGCCACAGGCAGCGGTTGACAACGAAGCTGGCTAGGTCCGCCCCAGGGCACCCTGCCTTGCCAGGCCTCTGCTCGCTGCATCCTGAAGCCAAGTGGATGTTCCAAGTGGAACAAGCCCACACCATCGCCAATACGGAGTTCTCCAAATCTATTATGTTATTTTACTGGGACTGCCATAACATATAGACAAAGGGGCTGGCTGGCCTTGAACTCTCAGCGATCCTTCTGCCTCAGCTTTCCATGTGCTGGGATTACAGGTGTGTGCTAATGCACCCGACATCTCTTTCTTTTCTAAGGACATTGCTTATTGAATTAGGGCTCAACCTGGTGGTCCCCTTCAACTTCGTTGTCTTTGTGAAGACCTTGTCTCCAAGTAGGCTTTCACCCTAAAACACTGGAGGTTAGGACTTCAAGTATGGATTTGGGGGAGGGGGTGGGAACATGTTCAACTCACCCCCATTGAAGCCTGGGCCCCTAAACACGTGCCGGGGTCCATCTCCCTCCAGGGTTGAGGGTGGGGTGTGTCTCACACTCTGGCCCACAGCTCCAGGGAGCTTGCCTTCGCTCGGAGGGGAAGAGGAGGACGGGTCACCAAGCACCAGGACGCGGATCGCAGGTGACGAGGAAGGGTGCCGTCAAGGGGGGGCGCTGTAGGCACGGGGCTTTCTTATCCCTTACACGGACAATAGTGCCCGTGTTTGTGTGCCACTTGCTAAGCGCTCCAGGCATTCTCTGCATAGTATTTACAGAACCCTCACAATGTAACCTCATCCTGCAGATGAGAAACCGAAGCCCGGGAGCTTAAGGACATTCTCCCAGCCTGCTGTACCTGACAGTTGGGGCTGGCACCCCAATCACTGTCTCCCAGGCAATGCTTCCCATCGCTGCCCGCCCCTGATCAGAAAGGGCGGCGTCACTGTTCTGACTGAGCAGACGAGAAAACTGAGGCCGAGCAGGGAGGCACTGTAGTCTACCAGGGTCACGGGAAAGAGGCAAAGTGAGCAGAATCCAATTCTGGGGGCCACAGGGTCAGAACCTAGGCCCCAAGTTACCTCCCCACAGCCAAGCGCAGGACAGTGGGGTCAGCTCGGAATCTCAAGCCCTCATTTGTGCTTAACTGTCTCCATACCTTAGGTAATTGCGGGGCGTGAAGGTGGGGGGGCACCTCGCGAATTAGATTTGACCTCCCCGTCGCTTCCTGTTCCCAGGACCACCAGCCCCGAGGCGCCGGGCGCGGCCGAGTCTGGGACTCCTCTCCGCGGGTTAGAGGCGCTGAGTGGGGTGGGGAGGAGGCTCAGCGGGGTTGGGTGGCCCCGGAACGCGGAGTATCCCATTTCTTGCAACCCTCCAATCCCGCAGCCGGAGGGCGTGGTCACACCTGGAGGGCGTGGCCAGACGGCGGAGGGGCGGTGGCGGCCC
>NW_022900923.1:46959715-46974958 GCF_012274545.1 Fukomys damarensis | reverse complement strand
GGAGGGGGAGACACACCCGCTGGTGGGGCGGGTCCGCCGCGAAGCCCGTGGGTGGGCGCCTGGTCTGGGACGTTGGGTGCCCGTCGCCCACCTCCAGGTGGCTCTGGGCGTCCCGGGCCCCTGGCACAGAGTCTCCCTCTCCTGCAGACCGGACTTGGTTGCTCTGCCTCGACCCGTCGGAGAGAGCAGGACGCCCCTCCTCGCTGGCCCTAGCCAGCGTGCTGGCCTCTGGCCTCCGTGTCCCAGGGAGAACGCCCAGGCCCGCTGCGCTTGGTCTTCCTGGGTGTTGGGGCTGTGGGGAGGAGGGTGGCCAGGTGCTCTGCCCCGGTTGTTTTCTTCCCTGCGTTTACTGAGCATGGCTGGGCCTCTTGCCCTGGGCCTGGTGACACCCTGGATTTCCCAGCAGCCAGCCGCGGTGTCTGGAGGGTGGCGCCAGGCAGGTGAGGCCCTCCTGCCCAAGGAGGCTGGGGATGGCCTGGGGAGACGGGAGTCTCCTGCCGGTCTGAAAGGCGGCCTAGACTGCCGCGCCCTCTGGGAGCCTGCGTGGTGGTCACCGCCCTGGCCCCAACCTGTTCTCCTGCTGTGCATCCCAGAGGAGGCCAGGGAGTGAGGGGCTTCTGCCAGAGCGGTGGGCCTAGGTGTGGACGAGTCCTGACAGCACCCGCAGCGTCGGCCTGAGACTCACTCCCTGGGAGGAAGTGTGTGAGGGTGTACCCTGGCCCCGCTGGACCTGACGCAGGGAAGGCTAGGGACTCAGTGGCATTTCAGTTCCTTGTAGAAAGGAGGGAAAAACAGGGTGTCCCTGTGACCTGCCTGCAAGAAGTGGCACTGGGTTTTACTCTGAGCAAAGCCACAGGCACAACCCCAGCACAGCTGTGTGAGTCCCGCAGGCCACCCAGCAGGGCTGTGCAGGGTGTGCAGAGGACGATCCAGGTGACGGTGTCCCCGGAGACAGAGGGCCTGCTATGGGGCACCGTGAGGGGAGTGGACAGTGGCCACTTTATCCTTGGCGTGGTCAAATGGCTCTTGGACACAGGCCGTGGACTCACTGTAAGGGCAGATGGCCGACTGTGAGGGCAGCAGCCCAGTGGGGAGAGTGTTCTGGGCTGGGTGTGGTGGTGTGTGCCTGTGATCTCAGTACGCAGGGAGGCTGAGGCAGGAAGACTGCTGAGTTTGGGGCCAGCCTGGACTACAAAGAGAGGCCTTGTCTCAAAAACAATAACCAAGAAGAGGTCTTGTTCAGATGTGTTCACAGGTGGTGGTCAGGCAGTCGGTGTCGCCCATGGGTCTTGGTTGCTGTTTGGGTTTGCTCTCTTGTGCACTCACCTTCCTGTGCCTCAGTTAGCCCAGCTGTGGCCTGGGTATAAAACCACTTCTGGGACCTGAGGGTGGAATTAGATGTGGTAAATTAGAGCATAGTGAAAACTGAGAAGTCTATGCAAATATGAAGGGTCTCACTCTGTAGTTCAGGCTGGACTTGGCTGAATATGTAGACCAGGCTGGCCTCAAACTCATAGCAATTCTCCTGCCTCAGCCTCCCAAGTGCTGGGAGTACAGGTCTGCACCATGATGCCCAGCAAGGATTGTTATTATGCTTCAAATGTTACTGTCCTGTGCTTGGAAACCACTACTTGCTTTTTTGAAAGACAATTGTAAATTGAAACATTGCCGGGAGGCTGAGGCAGGGAAGATTGCTGTGAGTTTGAGGGCAGCCTCCTGGAATACATGGTTCAAGGCCAGCCCAAACTGCATAACAAGGCCTTATCTCATAGAAACAAACAAACAAAATGTGAATCATGTAGGAAAGTATAAAGTACCCGCAGTCCCATCCCCACATAAGCACCACGTGTATGGGTGTGTTGCCTATCTTGCCTGTGTTGCTGTGTTGCATTTCCTGCGTGTGTACTTCCACTCGCCCAGCAGTGTGCTTTGTCACAAAGTGTGATGTTCTGCGTAGTCTGTGTCATTTGCTGCGCCTCCCTCTCCCAACTTTACGGTGTAAACACATCCTCAGTCTGGTAAAAATCCCCTGGACACTTGTGAACGGCTTGTGCTGTGCTTACTGTGGATTGACTTAGGCACCCATCTCTGTGGCTTTGGCTGCTTGGGATGTTTCCCTCTGCCTATCTGAAGAGTCTTCATGATCACCTGGCAGGGGAGACCTGGTCACTTCCAGGAGATGGCGAGGGTGTGCAGCGAGGAGGGCCGGGCTCCTCTGCGGAGGCCCAGGCCAGCTGGCTCGAGTGCGGTCCCTTCCAGGGGACACTGAGAGCCAGGCTCAGATCTCAGTCATGAGCTTCAGGGCAGCTGCTCCTCCTTCCCCGTCACCAGGTCCGGCTGCATGTTGAGGCCTGGGAGCCTCGAGTTCTTCTGGACGTGCTGCAGATCAAGTCCTGGGCCCTGATCGCCAAGAGGTGCATGTCATGTGCCCAACAGGCCGACACAGGTCTTATCAGTGTCACCACAGAAATTCTGAAGACCTCCTCCTAGGTGATGGGAGGTGTGCAGGCCTCTCCGGTGTTCCACTCCCCACCCCCTGCCACAGGTGGGGCGGGAGAAGGTGGGACTTCCCGTGGGAGAGTGTGCTGCCTCCTCAGGAGGCTCACATTCCTCCAAGGCTGCGTGGCTTCACACGTGCCCCTGGGGACCCCCAGCAGGTGAAGAAGCTCGGCCTCCCACCCAGCGGGTTCCCAGGGAAGGTTTCAGTTGCAGGACTAGGTAGGTAACTGGGTCAAAGGCTCAGGTGAGAGCAGTTCCTTCCTTGCTCTTAAAGTGCCAGTGGCCGAGCTGGGTTTGGGTTCTTCACGCTTGTGGGGAGTCTGGCCGTGTGAGGGGTCCCCCTGGCTGAGCTGCTCTGAGTGGAAGCTCGAAGCTGACTGACTGGTTTGGTTTCAGAGCTGTGATTCAGGAGAGGATCTTTCTGGGTGTGGAGGTAACTGCTCTGTGGGATCTGAGCAGCTCTAGCGTGGTTTTCCTCCAGAGGAGACATCTGATAAAGAGTTCGGTGACTAACACAGTGCTTGGCACATGGCAGCTGGAGAACAAATATTTGTCAGATGACTGTTAGTTTTCCAGGCGTCCATTTATCTCATCTTAACTAAAAACAAAGTAAGAACACCAAAAATGCAAATACAATATAACATCCCAAGCAACAGTTCTGCAGTGCGTGGTTTTTCCTTGGGGCGCCTGCCTGGGCAGGTCTGTTTCCGGCTGTGAGCACCAGCTCCCGTGCATGCTGTTGTCTGCTGTGCCCCCCGTAGTTTTATGTCAATCAATTGCAGACTTTACCCAGGCTGGTGCCTGTAACCCATTGGTTCATTCAGCCGGCACGGGCCAATAAACAGAACCGGGAGAGGAGGCTGGCCCAGCCGGGTTGCCTGTGTGACTGTGCAGGGACTGGGGCTGGATTATTCCAGGAGTTCTGTGCTTCACCACGCAGTAGCTGGACAGCATTCCCAGAGACCTTTCTCTTGGTGCAGTCTTCCGGTGGCCATCAGGAAGGAAAGCAGATTACGCCGGCTGCTCAGCTCTCTGTCCTGTGGACAGACTGCCTGCACCCCCACGTAAGCAAGCGAGGACTTTGGAATCCAGGACTGTCGCTCACCTACTCCCTCCCCAGGACAGTGTGACTGTTTAATGAAACATCCCACCCGCCTTCAGTTTTCCTGGTTCAGATGACAGCACGCCTCAGCTTCTCACCAGACACTTGCTATTTCCATAACTCTTGCCTTCCCTCTCTGAGGTGAGGCTGGAAGGCACCCTTACCTTCTCTTCCAAAGCCCTCTCCACTTCAGGAAGGGCTGTTGCAGCAGGGATGACATCACCTTTATATTTTCCTGCTTCGGGACTGGAACAGAAGAAATGTGATCTACCTGCGTGATAAGTGTGATTTGGCTAGAGCATGAAGTATGAATGGCTTTGGAATAAGAATTAGAAGAACCTTTTAACCTCTTTTCTTTTCTTCTCTACTTGGCATGGTTTTATTCCCATATTTAGTTTCTTTGCTGTAATCCAGTGAAACTGTAGCTCTGGCGTATGGGAACGGCGGCTGGGAGAAGCTCCCAGTGGCCGGCCTAATTCTCTTGCTCTGCCCACTTCTCAGCCCCTGGCCCAGATCATGGCCCTGCACCCCCGCAGAGTGCGGCTGAAGCCCTGGCTGGTGGCCCAGGTGGACAGCGGCCTCTACCCTGGGCTCATCTGGCTTCACCGAGACTCCAAACGCTTCCAGATACCCTGGAAACATGCCACGCGGCACAGCCCCCAGCAGGAGGAGGAAAACACCATCTTTAAGGTAAAGGGCTCCTACCATCTGAATTGAAATCTTTCCCAGTTTTCTCAGACCTCTCTGGCTTCATCTGCTGTCATTTTTGGCCCAGGGAATACAGTAAGTCCACAACTCCGACGAGGCAGGATATTTCTGGTGCTCCCTGACTTAGCAGGCACAGGGCAGTGACCCCTACCATTGGCTGCAGACCCTCAGCTCCTGCCCCAGAGGGCTGCAGGGGTCAGCTGGACGGAAAGCAGTCTTAGTGATGCAGTCTTCCCTGCAGGGCCCAGGTCGGCTCTGATGCCTCCTCGTCATTCGGCTCGGCCCTGGGGTGCTTGGCCTGGAGGTGGCTATACCAGGGGGGCAGAACTGTTGGGTGTTAGCAGGCTCTTGACGTAGCCCGGGGGAGGGGTGCAGAGGGCTGTAGCAAGTTACTCTTGTGATAGTAAGATATTTTCCCTACCTGTAAACTCTGCTTAAAAATTAAAGGTGATTTAAGTACAAATTTTAAATTTGTACTGGGATTGAACCCAGGACCTTACACTTGCAAAGCACACTACCGCTGAGCTTCATCTCCAGCCCAAATTGTTTTCTTAAATAAAAAATAGCTGTGATGTGATTGTCATTTTTTTTTTTAGCAGAAAACTAGATCTAATCACATAGCATCTTACAAAATTTAAGTGAATTAAAGCTTGACCAGATAAAGAGGTACATGGTTGTTGCATTTGCGGAAAGGGTTCTGCCCATGTGGTGGTGATTCCAGGGCCACCTCTGCTCTCAACCGGCTCCTCCCGGAGTCTCCTCCATCTTGGGAAGAGCTTTACTTCTTGTACCCCCAGCACATGGAGCACTGAGCCTGTGCTTTTCCCTGCTGACTACAAGCAGAAAGGCGGAAATGCATCCAGCCGGGACTGTGGTTCTTGCTGCAGTAGGACAAGGTCAGGGCCCCGGAGAGGCATCTAGTGGTGTTTTGCCCCGACTTGTCATGTCAAGTGTAAGAGCGGAGTCAGAGAAGGCTCTCCTGTGGGTGCTCAGAGAGAATGCAGACGGGCCCTCTTCATTTAGATATGAACAATGGAGCGTTCAGGAAAGTCGAAACCAGCTTCTGGGGTTGGTATCAAGAAGGTGGCCTTGAGCTGGTACTGGGTTTGCTGCCGAAGGGCCTTTGGCTGTGTGGAAGAGGCAGGTTTCCCGAAAGCCCCACTCATAAGGGTGATCTGCACGCCTGGGACTTGAAGAAAGTTTCAGAGAAGCCACTCCATGTTACTTTATCACTGTATCTCTTTGTAGAATGCTCGGGGAGGGCCTGGGGAGGGCAGCAGAAGAGTGAGGGTGTTTTCACAGAGCTGAGCTTGGATGGCCTTTGGCAAGAGGTGCGGGCGAGGCACTGCCTAGCCATGGGGTCTGTGTCTGTGGCCTCACTGAATTCTCACAGTATCACCTGAGTGTTGCACATGTAGGGTTACCCTCAGAGGGCTGCGTAACTTGTCCAAGATCACACAGCCAGTAAATGGGGGGGTCTGGAATTTCAACTTAAGTCTTTTTGGTCCCCTACCCTGCTTTCTGCCGTCATGCTGCCTGTTCTGACTCTGACCAGGAATTGGATTATGTGACTATGAATCCTGCCTCCACTGGCTCCGAATGTGGTCCTGACGAAGGCATGTCGCCTCTCCAGGCTCATTTCCCACGTAGTAAGTGAGATGATGCCAGTCTTGCCTCCCTCACAGCATTATTGTGAGAATCAAGTGGAATTCAGTATGGGAAGGGACTTGTTGAGCACCATAAGAACGCAGAGATCCCTCCATTTTATACTTGATCTTAGCCAAAAGGCCGAGAAGCCATTAGAGATCCCTCCATTTTAGAAAGAGAAACAAGGACCTGCATACTCAGCAGAGGCTCTGAAACAAGGCTCTGGTGGGGTTTGATGGAGTAATGTCCCTAAGTCTCGCTGGATTGCCGCGTGGCTCCATTCCTTGAGCCCAGTGTTTATCCGGCCACTCGGCTGCATCAGCCCAAGGTCCTCAGCATCATCCGAGCAGGCCAGGCACGCTGGTGTGAGCAGAAACTGGGATGCTGAGTTCACCTGGCTGCTCTCCATACATAGACAGCAGGATTCTGGGAAACACCAAAATCTAAGACCTCTGCCAGAACTGGCGCAGCCCAAATTAGCTGGTTGGGGACAGAGTGAGCATGAACAGAGGATCAAATAGGATAGAAAACATGGGCTATCATGTAGTGGTGCCTCCCAGACACGAGGGGCCCGTGGAGCTGGAACTGCCCCCGAGGTGGGGCAGATGGAATGGCAGGAGTGTCTGAAAGAGTTCCTCATTCCGCACCACAAAGCTCATGGAGGAGCCCACATCCAAGGGGATGGTAGGTAAGAGGAAGTGGGTCTGATTTGGAGGAGGTGGAGGACCAGATCAGCTCTGGGAAGATTCTCCCTCATGACTGCAAGGCTCTACAGAGGGGAAAGAACTCAAAGGATGGGGCAGAAAGATTGAGTCTCAGCTTGAGGAAGAAGTCTGGACAGAACCAGAGACAGAGTTGGGCTTGGACTAGTGATATGCTCTGTCAGTTATTTTAAAAACTTGGTGTGTGTTTCCTGTCTTGAATTCTCTCTGATCACATCTCCTTCTTCTGAATTTAATGTGTCTGCTTAGTGATCAGAAAGTATGTTAGCAACCAGTAGGGTTGGGTATCCTGGGAGTAGCAACATACAAGGCACGATCAGAGCTATGAAACATTTAAATTTAAACATTTTTGTACGGTAAAAGATATATTGCCGTGAATCCCCTCTAAACATATCCCCTTCCTTTGACCACACTCATCCCATCATTCTTGCACTTTTGAAGCAGCTCTGGCTGTCTGTTTCCTGCGTGTTTTGGAAGGCAGGCCTGTGGGAACAGTAAGGTGTGTCCCCGTTCATCTAATTCACCGGACCTGGTACTAACCGACTTCTGGCTTTTCTCCAAAGACAAAATGATTGTGAAAGGTAAATGTTTTGAATTTCAGGATATCGAGTTAGCCACAACTGTGCCACTAAAGGTACTCACAGAAGAGGACGTCCAGAACTGCTTCAGAACGTGGCAACAGTGACAGGATGTGTGCTCAAGCTGCCGGAGTGCATTTTGAGGGGGATTCATGGCAGTGTCTTTTTCTGTAATAAACTGGAAAAGCTACATTCACTGCACTTTGTGATCACACCATGTTAACTGTAAATCCTGTTAAGTAGGCCCCGGTTTTCTACTCCCTGCTCTGCTTTCTATACCGGGGGAACACGGCCTAGGGCATGAGCAGCCCAGATTTGATTTTCCCCGTGGGGAGACTGCTTGTTCCCCTTGTGTAGAGACAGTGTTGTGAGTTCCCAAATTTGGAAACTCAAGAGGAGTCTGAGTGGTTTTAGATGTGCCATTGGCCGCTCCTGTCCTGAGAGCATGAAGCTGGAGTTTGAGGAACAAGGACAGGAAAGGGGGAGCACTGGTTTCATAGGACTTGAGGCTCTGAGCCATCGGGGTATGCTGGATACCTGTCTTCTTTTTTTTTTTTGAGACAGGGTCTTGCTACATACTCTGGGCAGGCCTTGAACTCACCATGCAGCCTCAGGCTGGCCTCAAAGCAGCAAGCTTCCTGCCTCAGCCTCCTGAGGGCTGGGATTACTTGCATACACCACCACACCCAGGTCCCATCTTCCTAAAGACACCTGGTTTCTATAGTTCTGCATGAGCCATACTGAAGACTGGAGGCAAAAGACCAGCGGGCCAAACTCTTACTATCACCTGCCACCCACCTTTGTAATAGTTATGTAAGCAGCTCACGTCAAACACGAGAAAGGAAGCCTGCCTGAGCCCTGCTGTCCGAGAGCATGCTGCTACATCTTTGCTCCAGACCTTACTTTCAACCCTTTGGTGTGATGGTTGTCTTGACAGGTTCTGGCAGGAAGGCTTGAGATAAGGCAGCTCCTTCAAGCTACCATGTTTGTGTACAGCTTAATTTCCCTTGGCCCTGCTTTGTTTGTCCCTGAGGGCAGCCTTGCCTGCTGCGTCTCGGTGTGGTGCGGACTGGGCACTCGGGCGGGTGGTGTCTGCATGAGAAGGGGCAACAGGAGGCACTCATGGAAGTTTCCGCTCCTCAGGCCTGGGCTGTGGAGACCGGAAAGTACCAGGAAGGGGTGGACGACCCCGACCCAGCTAAATGGAAGGCCCAGCTCCGCTGCGCTCTCAATAAGAGCAGGGAATTCAACCTGATGTATGACGGCACCAAGGAGGTACCCATGAACCCGGTGAAGATTTACCAAGTGTGCGACATCCCCCAGCCCCAGGGCTCGATCATTAACCCAGGTGAGGCCCCAGCTGCTGGAGAGGGTGGGCAGCGTGCCAGGCGCTGGGTGGCACACTCAGGAACAGCTCTACTGCAGACAGCCCACTTCTCGGTGGTAAAATGAGAGCCTTTGCCTAGGACCCAGAGCATCCATGGCATAGACGCGGCAGATTCTGGCTCCTTTAGAGGAATGGTTTTTACCTGGACTGCAGAAGGCATGAGAAAGCAGAGGGACTCTGGAGTTCTGCTGTAGAAATAACCTCTCTTGGGGTTTGAGTGGCTGGAGGTTTTGAAGGAGGATGAGTTAGAAGTCTTGGCTTCTGTCACTTGGCTCCTGTCACTTCACTTGTGGGATCCAGACCACGTCACTGGGCCTCGGTTTCTTTAATTCTAAAAGGCGGGATCTCATCTTTCCTGCCTATTTCAAAGGCTGTTGTTAGAACAGTGAACAAGATCTGTAAAAGCTACAAAGTTCTTTAGAAATGTTGAATGAATAAATGTTCAGCTTGAAGGATATGCTGAGAGGGTGCCGCCCTATCCCCCTGTTTACTTGGTGTGAAAGAACCCTGAGAGCCAGATAGCCGAGACTCATGGTCCGGGGAACCCAGTGAGACTTGGCCTCGAGGGAAGGGTCCGTGCTTCACGTTAAGCTCACAAGGATGAAAAGCTGGCATCCTGTACTCCAAAGGGGTTCTGCTGCACCAGAAGCTTCTGCATAGCTGTGCTAAGGCGTAGAGATTTCCGGGAGGAGCAGGTAGGTTTTGCAGCTTCCTGGCAGAGCGAGAAGACAGAGCTTGCATCAGTGCTCCTTAGGGGGCATCGGAAGTAGGAATTAACACTCCCTTACTTTCCGCTTTTTCTGCCGGAGCTTGTGGCTGGCATGGGTGGCAGGTCTGCTGCACAAGTGTGTGGCGCTCTAGCTGCTCACCGGTGTGCTTGTGTCTCGCATAGGATCCACAGGCTCTGCCCCCTGGGATGAGAAGGACAATGACGTGGATGAGGACGACGAGGAAGATGAGCTCGATCAGTCGCAGCACCACGTTCCCATCCAAGACACCTTCCCCTTCCTGAATATCAACGGTGAGCAGCTGGTGGGCGGCGCAGAGGGACAGACAGGGGGCCCGTGGGTTTTGGCTCCAGAGCTGTTGCCCTCCAGCCACCCCTGCCCTGGAGCAGTGGTTGAGCCCTGTGGCCAGGCTGCTGGTCAGTTAGGAAGGAGGAGTCACAGGCCAGGGAATCTGCTGACTGTGTTACTACGGTGCCGTGGATGGGTTTATGATTCTAGAGAAGGTCTGATTTTGAAAATTAAATTTGAATTCATTCCTGGCCCCACATATATCAGTGGTTATAAAGTTCTGCCAGTTTCTTTCAGTGCAGATGTCAATTTATGAATCACAGGCAAACGTCCAGCTTCCCTTGGTATAAATTCTGTGTCGCTTCTTTAACAGGGAACGCTCTGCTTAGGATGTCCATGAGCAACCTGTGATTCTGTAGCCACCAACACTAGGCTCTGATAGCACTTATCTCCAGGAGCTTCTTTTATGGACCTTTGAATTCAGCTTCGCAGGAAGACTGAACTTCGCGATTAGGAGGCCACTGCCTCGCAGCAGCTCTGGGTCTCCTGCTGCAGCTCCGACTGATACGCAAACACAGTGGCGCTGCTCGACTGTACCCCTTCACACTGCCTGTCACTGGGCTGCTACTCACATGACCTGCAGCCAGGGCGCAGCCTTTCCCCTCCGTTTTACTGTCACTGTGGGACTGTGGGTTCAGTGATAGAACTTGCACCACCCAGAAAACTCCATATATCAAGATGCTTTCTTTAGGGTTTGGGGGACCCTGTTGTAGGAGGGGTCCCTATCACGGGGGTCAGGAAACTGTCTTTATTATCTGCCCACTGACCCTCTTAATCCTGCCATGTACATCGTTGACAAATTTCATGTAGATCTTCTAGGTCAAGATTGCCACACGCTGTATCCCACTTAGTGACATTTTAAGAGTCGTGCATCTAGAGATGTGAAATTCTTAGCTGACTTTCTCTGCTGTCCTCACCCCTCGAAAGGGTGCAGCTTATTTCTGGGGCGTCCTGCCTTGCTATTTCTGTTTGCATTTTATTAAGTTAGTGTGTGGCCTTGTTTGGGCTGCTGTGGGTCCTTGTGGGAAGTTGTGGAATATGTTAGACAACAGTGTAAAATGGGTACACACATTTAACTGGACTCGAACCCAAAGCATCAAAGAAACCCTCACCTCTGTGATTTCAGAGCTATTGGGGCAGAAGAAAAAGAAATACGGAAGAATAGATGCCTAAGAGGTGAGACTAAGGAGAAATCTGCAGACTTGGGAGCAAGTGAACGTTGACAGTAGCAGGGAAGTAGGATTAGGATTTTCATTGTTTTTAAAGATACTTTGAATACTTTTGAGTGAATACTTTGATATGTCTTAAAATTCACAATGAAGCCGAGCACAGTGATGCACGTCTGTAACCCCAACATTTGGGAGGCAGAGGCAGGAGGATCATCAAGAATTCAACACCAGCCTGGACTACACAGTGAGTTCAAGGCCGGTCTAAACTACATGGTGAGGCCTTGTCTCAAAAGCAAAACAAAACAGTAAAAACAAGGTACAAGAAAGTAATCAGCTGCAAGGTTTTCTCTCCATCCTACCTCTGAGACTTCCAGTTCCCCTGGGACAGATCTGTCTAGGATCTTGAGTAATTGTTCAGGCATTTTCTGCATGTAAATTTATTTTTAATGAATTCTAAATTATTTTTATAATTTTATTATTTTTAATGAATGTTTACAATTACATATTACATTGTTTTTGGTTTTTTGACACAGGGTCTCACTGAATGCACTCTGTAGCCCAGGCTGGTCTCAAATTCATGGTGATCCTCCTTCCTCAGCCTCCTGAGTGCTGGGATTACAGGTGTGCACCACCACACCCGGCTTACATTGTTTGTGTAACTGCAAGAAAGACTGCAACAGAGAAAATAAATTTTCATTTGTGCTACTGGAATGTACATTTTTGCGTTCCGTTTACCCCCCTGTACCCCCACCACTACAAAGCTTAGCACAGTCAGCACGTTAGTTTTTCAATGACTACATCCTAATTCTTAGGAAGATGAATTTCAAAAATTATCAGAAAAATGACTGAAATAGATAATAAAGGACCTATAGTGTTGAGATCTATGTGAAACCTTAGAAGTCACTCACGTAGCCCAGTCTCATCAGAAACCGGAAGGGTGATCAAGGTCCACGGACTACTCACCTTATTTATTTCTGTGGGGAAGTGCTGCTTTTATTTTTTATTTAAATTTTATTAGTGCATTGGCAGTACACGATTACATTCAGGCTGGAGTTGGTACATGTACATAACGCGTCATAATTCTTTTTTTCATCCCCTTCCCCTCCCCTCTCTCCTCCCTCCATCTCTTGGTCCTTTTTGCAAAAGATCTGTCACCCTGCTTCCTATTATCTGTCTTTCATTTTGCTCTTTAACTTAGCCATGCTTTGGGTTTTTCCTAGAAGATGAACCATGGGATTTTTAAGATTCTGCATCCAATTTATTTCACTTAACGTTTTGGTCTCAGTGCATCTGTTTTCCTAGAAATGACTCAAATAACACATTTATTTTCATAGAATTTCTGTACATTCATACTTACTTGAAGCAATTCAGTTAATTCAATTAAGCGCACTTCATGGGAGGCAGCCCTTGTCCGGTTGCTGGGCCAGTTTCCACAGGGAAGCTTCTCCCTCATGCCCTTTCTAATGTAACTGCTAGAGAAGGCTCACCTGTCCCTGTTCGTCTGGAGCAAACAAGGTTTGAGAGCTCCACGTTTGAGTGAAATGACCCGGGGAGGAAGCAGGAGCAGGGGAACCGCGGGGATGACGGGGGTCACTGGGCCACGTGCCGGTGCCTGACTCATCTTCTGCCCTGTCCAGTTCCTGAGCCTCTGGCGGTGTGCAGGTGCAGCCCAGCCCGCTCACCCGCATGCCTGTGTTCTAGGTTCTCCCATGGCGCCGGCCAGCGTGGGCAACTGCAGCCCTGAAGCAGTGTGGCCCAAAACAGAACCTCTGGAGATGGAAGTGCCCCAGGCCCCCATCCAGCCCTTCTACAGCTCTCCAGAGCTGTGGATCAGCTCTCTCCCAAGTAAGTGAGCCTTGATCTTTCTTGCTGGGTCTCATGTCCCGTTCAGTCCTCTCCTGTCACACCTTCTGCCTGCATTACCTTGCTGTGTACAGAAGAGCTGCCTGCCCCCCAGTGCCCGCTGCATCTGCTTCCTGAATGTTGGAGTCACCAGGGAGTAAGAAGACATCGCCCGAATGTGTTTGCCCATGGGGATGCTCTGATTGGTTAGGACTCCGTGTCATGCCGCCCTTAGGTGGGCAGGAGACCTGGGTCTAAGTCTGGTTAGGCTTGGTGACAAAGCCAGCTGTGGGCTTGGGAGGTTGAAGGCCATAGATTTGGATGAAGTGGCTCTTGATGTTGAGGAGCTTTAGGGGCTCTCGTTGAACTGGGCACACATTTTTCTTAAGGATCAACATCATTGCCCTGGTATCCTTTTCGTGCTACACTTGCTATACTGACAGAACAGATGTGCTAAGACTTTCAGAAAGACGGCTTTCTTCTTATTCCTCTAGTTTCTTGAAACCAAAAATGAGTTACAGACTAGTTACTTTACAGTTTCCCTCCTTCTAATGCCTATTGGTGCAGATCTGGATCTGGCACTTTGGTTGGTGAAATTCTAGCCCGGAGCATAGCACAGAGATGGTGTAGAGGGGCCTTAAGCCTTGCTTCAAGGCAGCCTTGCATGACTCTCCCAGTATGCTGATGCCTCCATTTATTGCAGGGAGGGTAACTGTGGCAGAGGCCTTCCCGAACGCCAGTTGAAAGGTGGCCTGATGTCAATGCACTTGGGGGACTCTTAGGGATGAACGGGACTCTCACTGTTACCTCTCGCCTTGCAGTGACTGACCTGGACATCAAGTTTCAGTACCGTGGGAAGGAGTATGGGCAGACCATGACTGTGAGCAACCCCCAGGGATGCCGGCTCTTCTACGGGGACCTGGGTCCCATGCCCGACCAGGAGGAACTCTTTGGTCCGGTCAGCCTGGAGCAGGTCAAATTCCCAGGGCCAGAACACATCACCAATGAAAAGCAGAAGCTGTTTACCAGCAAGCTACTGGATGTCATGGACAGAGGACTGATCCTGGAGGTCAGCGGTCATGCCATTTACGCCATCAGGCTGTGCCAGTGCAAGGTGTACTGGTCTGGGCCTTGTGCCCCTTCACTTGTTGCCCCCAACCTGATTGAGAGACAGAAGAAAGTCAAGCTCTTTTGTCTGGAAACATTCCTGAGTGGTGAGTCTTTTATTATGAGATTGGTGATGGAGTTGCTTTCTGGAAGTTTATCTTCTTCTACCCTTCTCATGCTCCTCCTTCCTTTCCTGGCTCAGCAAAGACCTTCAGCACAAAATTTCTTTTGGAGGTCAAGGGAGAGGAGAGCCTTGGCTCTAAAAGATGAAAGCAACCTAGGCAATGAAGAAGGGAGAAGCTGCTTTTAGGTTGGTTGTCACCCCTTCAGTGGCAGAAGAGGGCGACAGTCATATAATTACCACCAAACTTTATCAGCTTGTCTTTAACTTTGGAAGGAAACTGTCATATTCGACAAAGCACGTACTCTTTCTTCTGGGAGGTATCTGAATGGTGAATTCAAGCAACAATTTTAGGGAGAGTATTGAGATTTGGATTTCACAGTCTGATGTCAACTCCACGTTTAGAAGTCTTATTTTCCAGAAGCGATGGGAATGTTCTATATTAACACTGTTCAGTATGATAGCCAGTAGCCATAAGTGGCTATTGAGCAGGTGAGTGTGACTGCTGTAACCACGTAATTATCTAATCTTAATTAATTTAAAATCGAGCCACCCATGACTAGTGTGTCAGGCAGCCCGTAAGGTGGTATTCACCAGGTGGGTATGAAATGACCTACGGCATCAAACTTACTCTTCCACTTCTGCAGACCTCATTGCCCACCAGAAAGGACAGATAGAGAAGCAGCCGCCATTCGAGATCTACTTATGCTTTGGGGAAGAATGGCCCGATGGGAAGCCCTTGGAAAGGAAGCTCATCTTGGTTCAGGTGAGGAATAAAGATGAGATGACAATGCTTCTTCCTGTCAGTGCTTTACCCCAGGTCCGGGTGAGTCCTGATTGAGTGCCCGTCAGTCTGTACGTTTTTAATCCTATCAGACGGGGAAGCAGGCTCGTTTTGTACAGTAGGACCAATCTAGAGACTGTCCTAAAAATGGGTGGTTGACTTAGGGTGACTTCCATTCTTTCCAGCTTTTCTTAGAGAAACTGTTGGGAGTTGTTTTTGAGAACGTAAAATCTTCTAGGAATGGCAGCAAGCAGGTGGGACTGAGCTGTGCACCAAGGCAGGAGACGACGACACTTGGTTAAAAGTCTTGCCAAGGAAGCAGTCATTTATTCTGGCTGTGGCCTGATGCTATTCCACTTTTTTTTTGTATCAGGGATTGAACTTGGGTCCTTGTGCTTATGAGGCAGGAGGCGGTACCACTGAGGCGGTACCACACCAATAACCAGATTCTTTTTTTTTAATTCTTTAATCTGTTTTTTTTTTTTTTTTTTTTTTTTATCC
>NW_022900923.1:46947111-46959606 GCF_012274545.1 Fukomys damarensis | reverse complement strand
CCAATAACCAGATTCTTTTTTTTTAATTCTTTAATCTGTTTTTTTTTTTTTTTTTTTCTTTCTGGTACCGGGGATCGAACTTGGGTCCTTACACTTGCAAAGCAGGCACTGGAACCACTGAGCTAAATCCCTGGCCCCAATAACCAGATTCTTTAGGCTCAGCTGAACCAACTGCTAGAGCAAACAGATGGTCTAGAGCCTGGCCAGACAGTATGGAGGGAGATGTGTCTACACAGCAGCGTGGCTTTCACCTTGGGTCTCTCCTGCTATTTAAAAATGCCTTTTCCTCCGTGGATGCTCATGTGCTCTGTCATGAACAGGTTATTCCCGTGGTGGCTCGGATGATCTACGAGATGTTTTCCGGTGACTTCACACGCTCCTTTGACAGTGGCAGTGTCCGCCTGCAGATCTCAACCCCAGACATCAAAGACAACATTGTCACTCAGCTGAAGCAGCTGTACCGCATCCTCCAAACTCAGGAAAGCTGGCAGCCCATGCAGCCCACCCCCAACATGCAGCTGCCTCCTGCCCTGCCTACCCAGTGATCACAAACGCCTTCCCTCTTCCTTCTGTCCCCCATATTGTATATATATTTTCAGACTTAACCAGCTTTTAATCTCGTTTTCCTCTAATGTTAGAAGTCTGTAACTCAAATATGCCTAGCTTTTAAAATTGATTTAATTTATGGAAAATATCCATACTTTTTTTTGAAACAGGGTCTCACTATGCGGTTCAGGCTGGCCTTGAACTCTCTGTGATCCTCTTGCCTCAGCCTCTAGAGTGCTGGGATTACAAACGTGCACCTCCATACCCTGTATCCTTTTCTTTTTTAAATCTGATGGTAGTATGATATAGAAAAAGATTAGGTTTGGGAGTTTGGACACCAGGGTACTAGCTACAGCTTTTCTTCCACTGTGACCTTGAACAAGTCATGCAACTTCTGGGCTTCAACTTTATTACATATAAATAAATAAAGATTGGAATAACACCCAAATTTCATTTAGCTCTAAAACCCTGATTTGATTACTTCATTCTGTTTTGTTCCCAAACTGCCTGGAACAGAACCTTTTTGCATTGTTCTTGTACTGATTTTTTTCCTTGCTTTCATTAAAGTTTCCTCAAGCCTGATTTGTCCAGGATTGAGCTTTGTTTGACCTGTTCTGCTAGTATTGTAAGCTGGCTCCCGGATGGGGGAAGTAAGAGGGACAGGAGCTGACTGGTTGCCTAGGAACCAGCCTTGATATCTAAATAGAAATGGTGCCAAAGTCTGAAAGTCACCCGACCTGTGAGTAAAAAAACTCCTAAGTGAACTTCTAAAGGGAAACTAGACAGAAAGCTCAGGGGTTCTGTGAGAGTGGGCTGTCAGGGTTTACCTTGTGCATCACTTTTCTCTCCTTGCTGAGACAAACTATGTGACACCCCAAGTTAAAAGGGAAAGGGTTATTCTAGCTCACAGTTTGTAGATGTTTCAATCCATATTCAGCTGGCTCCAGGGCAGGGTGGCAGAAGACAGCAAAAGCCACAAGGGAGAAGATAAGCCTCTGTTTATCCCTCATATTGTATCTAGGCTACCAGGATTAGGGCAGTGCCAAGCCAATAAGTGGACCGAATTAGTGATGAGCCACCCTTAGTCCCAGCATCACACACTGGAGACTCAGTCACCCCTGCCCGCATGAGGCTCGGGACATCCAGACCCAAACCATCACACCTGTCTTCACTTGGGTTCCACCTCTTATGTGTGTGGCGAGCCAGAACTCCCGTTTTGTTCCTTGTGTTCTCTTTTCTGATGATACCTGGAAGTGAGCTGGGCACGTTGGCTCTACTCCTCTGAGTACAGAAAGGACAGTTCTCGTTAAGAGACATTTAAGAGTCTTCCTGTCACGTGGATTTTTGCAGCTGCGAAAAATGAGGGCTTGGGTGTGTTAAGGCGGTGGTCAGGCAAGGCTGGCAGTGTCTTCTGGAAAAGGCCCACCTGACATACACCTGCTCATTCCCCTCACTGGCGGAGGGGCTGGGTGTAAACAACAAAGGTGAGGTGTGTGGAACACAGCAGCCACATGTGTCACAAACCGGTCTGACTCAGTAACTTTCTCAGTTCCCTACTAAAATTATACATAACTTAAATTCCAAGACCAAAATTGAAAACAAGATGCTCATTTCTGGATGTAGGACCCAACCGTCCTGCCTACTGCTGCCCGACAGTTCCTCATGATGAAGTCTGTGTGTGTGGGCTGGACTCCTGAACCAACCTCCTACTTTACAAATACCGAATGCAGGGTGAGATTTATTTAAAAACCAAAGCTCAACTAGTTAAATGTGACAGTGGATCTCATTTCCGATGTGTGAGCCTGGGTTTTAGGGTTGCTTAGAGACCTGGTGGAATCTTCTATTATTAAAGCATGACCACGCAGAAGAGTGAATCTGCACCCATATCTCTTACCAGGTACTAAACTAAAAACTGGATCAAAGATTTAAGCATTAAAATAATCTGCAGGAAGATAAAATAGGTTCAGTAAGACTTCTGAAGACTCAGGGATGAGCAAGAACTTTCTCTGAACAGAACCATAGTTGTACAAGATTAAAAATCAGCAAATGGGATCATATTAAATTAAAAAGCTGCACATCAAAGGAAATGACCAACAGAGAGAAGTGACAAGCTACAGAATGGGAACAATACTTGCCAGCTCCCTCAAATAGAGGACCAATATCTAGAATATGTAAGAATTCACAGGCTAGGCGCTGCTGGGCATGGTGGTGCATGCCTGTAATCCCAGCACTTGGGAAGCTGAGGCAGGAAAACTGATGCAAATTCAAGACCAGCCTGGACTACACAGTGAGTTCAAATTTGAACTACATTGCAAGACCCTGTCTCAAAAAGAAAAAAAAAAAAAAAAAAAGTTAGGCATAGTAGCGCAGTTCCAGCATTTGTAAGATGAAATGTTTGCGGACACCCTGGCCCACTGTGTTCTGTCTGGCATGGATGGCCCACCCTTATGCTGTATGATGTGGTTCTTTTCCTATTTTTACTTGGGCTAAAGGTGCTCTGTAGAGCCTGTTTCTTTTCTTGCCTTTAATAAAACTTAAATAAAAAATTAAGTAAAAATAAGGCCAGCCTGACGTACATAGAAATACCTTGTCTCAAAAAACAGAACAAAAAGGGTAGATATATAAAAAACTAAATAAGAGGGGAAGAGGCCCCCCAAAATAAAAGACTCAATCAAAAATTGAGCATCAATAATAAATGCTTCTCAGAAGTACAAATGGCCAATAATAGATGAAAATAATGTTCAACATCACTGGCCATTTGAGGAATGCAAATTAAAACACATTAAGATTCCATTTCACTGCAGAAAGAATGGCTCAGATCAAGAAATCAAGTAACAAATGCTGGGCCGGGGATTTAGCTCAGTGGTTCCGCCGCCTGCCTCACAAGCACAAGGACCCAAGTTCGATCCATGGTACCAAAAAACAAACAAACAAACAAACAAACAAACAACAAATGCTGTTGAGGCCATGGGGAAAGTGAACCTTCTACATTGACGGTGGGAATGTAGACTCGTACAACTACTGTGGGAATCAGAATGAAGATTCCTCAACTAAAGCTAGAAATTCCATTTGACCCAGCTATTCCCTTCTAGATAGCTTCCTGAAAGAGTTAAAGACATTAAAATGATACATGTGTACCTATATGTAAAGCAGTACAACTTACAATAGGTAACTTTTTTTTTTTTTTTCCTTGAGACAGGGTCTCACTGTGTAGTTGGGGCTGGGCTCAAATTTACTATGTAGCCCAGGCTCGCCTCCTACTCAGAAATCATCCTGCCTCAGCCTCCTGAGTTGTGCCACCACGCCCAGCAATAATAGCATGAAAGCAGCTTACATGTCTATCAATAAATGAATGGATAAGAAAATGTATTTGAGTCATTTGTAGGATAATGGATGAAGTTTGAAACCATAAGCTTAAGTACTGCACGGTTTCTCTTATATGAGAAACCCTAAGTATAAATATAGAGCAAAATAAAAAATAAATAATAGAAAACAGGGTGACAGATCTTTTGCAAAAGGGAAGGGGACCAAGAGCTAAAGTGGGGAGAGGGGAAGAGGACATAAAAAGAATCAAGATGTGTTATGTACATGTACCAACTCCTCATGATGAATGTAATCATGTACTGGAAACATCCACTGATAGAAAGAAAAACTTAAAAAGTACGACCGAAACAAATCTGGGTAAAAGTCAAGTGAGCAGTTTTGAGGAAATGTTGGGATTTTAGAGATCAGAAATCATGCAAGGCACAGAAACTGACCTTTGCTCATGTAGTTAAGTGGGTGAAGTGGTCTTGATGTTTGGTATCCAGGCGCTCAGAGTTACCATAATCCGTCAGAGTAACTTGGCGGGGTGACTGTTGGATGTGGGCTGTTCCTATCCCCTTCTCTGAAAGGCTAACAGCCAGGCTGTCCTTCTGGATGGAAGAATGGTTTATGTGGTTTATGTAAATAGATATCTCAGTTTCTTCCTCATTTTGACTTTTCCTCAGAATGATGGCAGAGTGCATGAGAGGTTGCCCTCTTGTCTTTTCTGGTTACTTCTCTGGTTTTGATAGATATCAGGTATTGTCTCCTTGAACTTAGTATGTAGCCCAGGCTGGTCTGGAACTCACGGCAATCCTCCTGCCTCTGACTCCTGAACGCTGAGATTACAGGTGTGACCCACCTTGCCTCACTTTGTCCTTTTCTTAGGGTCTGTTTCATGACTCCTTTGTAGGCTATGCCACTCATGCTAAGTGTGTTCTCTTGCTTCCACTTTGGTTAAGACTGGAAAGGGTGTTAAGATGGTCACCGGCTATAGCCGGGCATGGTGGCGCATGCCTATAATCCCAGCACTCGGGAGGCTGAGGCAGGAGGATCTCTATAAGTTTGAGAACAGCCTGGGCTACATAGTGAGTTCCAGGTCAGTCTCAACTGCATAGTGAGACCCTGTCTCAAAACTAACCAACCAAACAAACACACACAAAAAAACCCCAAAACTCAAGATGTCACTGGCTCTTCTTTTTCCTCACTGTGCTTTCACCCACCACTAGATTAAAGATTAAAAGAACTCACTGTAGATGAATTGGGAGGATAAATTTGGGGGGTGCAAATCTGGATATAGGTGAGTCTCTTCCCCATAGTTAGGTCCTTGGTTGTTACATAGCGCTACAAACTATCTCAGAATAACCATGTCTCTGTAATTGGGGAGCACCTGTGTCTTGCTTGACTATAAATTTGTTGAAGGTAAAGTCTGCCTTGGTCTTCGCTGCAAGTTCTGGCATGATTTGTCTTCCTGGTGGGGCTTATTTTCAGGGAACCCGGGTACGGCAGTCTACAACACTGTCTGATACATAGTGTGTTCTCAAAAATTTGTTGCTATAATAAACCAATGAACTACAGCACATAAGTTTTGCACTTGGAGGACTTCTTGCTCACTCCCATATATAAATATGGGAAAGAAAACAATTCTAAGAAGGACTAGCTGTATTAATTTTTGATCTTTCTCTTATTTTGAGCTAACCATCAGGCTGGCAGCGCATACAAGCTGGTCCTTTCTATGCCGGTCCCATCTTCGCTCCGCAGCTACCACCAACCTAGAAGCAGGCGCCCACAGTTCCTGTATTCTCAGTCCTGCTGCCCATACATTTGAAAATTTCTCAGATACTGGTGTTTTCTCAAGGAATTCTTTCATGGGTCAAACCGCTGGATCTAAAAGGTGTTAACGCCTAGGTTAACTCTTTTTCTTCCTAACAAGCTAAATGAAAAATCCCTGGATCTTCGCTTCTCGTTTGAAATCAGCAAACTGGACTCCAGAAGCTTACAGGTCCATGAAGGTGGGTTTCTGTCTCTTCTGCAAATACCTCCAGACCCTAGAACTGTGCCTAGCACATAAATTTAGAACGGATACTTACATCTTCGCACCTTGCGCAGAGCTCTCCCCTGGGCGAGGATGCAGCCTTTAGGATTTAGGGACGTTAAAGTTTGCTCTTTTTTAAAAACAGCTGTACAGTACTACGCCTAGGTCAGGATACTCTGCAAAGTATGTCAGCTGTCATCTGGAAAGGCGTGTTTCTCCAGACACAAAGCAACGAGTGTTTATTAAGTGCTGTGCGCCCGGTCGTTAACTCCTCTGGGAAGCGGACACAGACTTTGGAATGCGTCACTTCCGCCCAGCACCGTCCTTAGGCAGGTGGGCGGGGCGGCCTCTATCTGGCAGGAAGGGGTGGGCGTCGGAGGGACATACGTCTGTGACGTCATGAGGCGGCCCGGCCAGTTGTACCGCGAGCGAGCTATGCCTGTGGATGACGTCATCGAAGCGAGACGTAGTTTGCAGAGCCCGAGTGGGTGCGCATGCGTAACAGACTGTTTTCGCCACCTGGAGCTGTGTAGGCTGCTAGACTGTTTCGTGCAGACGGGTGTTTCAGTGCTGTGGCGGGGCGCAGGGGCCTTGTCGCCTATCCCACAGCCGGCAGGAAATCGGAAATTGAGCCCGCGTACCTGCAGCGGAAGTGGAAACATTGAGGGAGAACTCTGCGTCAGATACCAAGTCAAAGTCACTGCCGTCTTGGGTGTGAGGTGTGTTTGTTGGAAGTGTCCTATGTTCCCACAGCCCTTGGGTAGCTGCTACGAGGGGAAAGAGGGCCCAGAAGTAAATACAACCCTCTTGCCCTTTTAGCTGATTTATTTTTATGTCTCAGGGTGAGATGGTTGTTAATCTGCATTCTAGTGTATGTTAATCAGTTTGCGGTTGCAATTGTTCTTCAGGGGAAGGGAAAAACTTGGCAATGGAAAGAATTCATTTGGAATCTAGAAGTCTCTTCCAGAAGGGCAGTTTTGGGTGAAATGCAGTGAATTTTGCTAGACTGCCCTGCCTTTTTTTCTCTGCTCTACACTTTTTAAGGTTTGAATTAGGGGACATAATTTGCAACTTGGAACATTTAAAATAGAAGTTAGAGATTATATAAATCTGCCTGTAAGGCCAGAAAGACACGAATTTGGGACCGAAGGAGACTAAGTTAACCAGATAACGCTGGTGGACTTATCTGGCCTACATCAGCCTTCCAAACTGGATGGTCAAAATAACCTATAGGAGATATAAGACCTAATGGTAAGGCCGTTGGTAAGTTTTCTGCAGTGTCAGTGGCTGGTGTTAATTCCCTGCTACCACCTTGTTTCTAGGCTCAAGTGTCTGGAGCTGAGATGCGACCTGGGAAAGGAACTGGCTAGCTAAGGAGGCCATGCTTGAAGCTGCTTCTTGATCTCATGTCAACACCAAGTCCCCAGCTGCTGGTGGCAGCTGCTCAGCAGACCCTGGGCATGGGAAAGAGAAAGTGTCCGTCCAGAGCCGTCTGCCTTCACTTAGCTGGAGAGGTGCTAGCTGTGTCCCGAGGGCTGAAGCCAGCTGTGCTTTATGACTACAGCTGTGCCGGAGCATTGGCACTCCAGAGATATCTGGAGGAGCTGCAGAGGCTGGGTCTCCTCAACCTGAGACTTCACGTTCTTGAGATTGGAGAGAATAGCCTCATTGTTAGTGCCAAGCATGCATGTCAGCGCTTGGAGCAAGTGCTACATGGTACTATAGCATTGGTGGATGTCTCCAGCTCCCAGCCACACCCTTCCCTCTGTTCCCTGAACCAGCTTCGGGACCTGAAGGTCTTCATGACTGAGATCACTGTGCATTTACAGGAGCTGCAGAGAGACCTATCTCTAGGAGTCTCTCTCAGCAGGCTCCGTTCCTCAGACTGGAATCTCTGTACTGTATTTGGGCTCCTTCTGGGCTATCCTGTCTCATATACTTTTCACCAGAACCAGGGAAATGACAACTGCTTGACCCTGGCCCCACTGCGTGTGTTCACTGCCCGAACCTCGTGGCTGACAAGTCAGCCCCCAGTCTTGCTGTATTCTTTTAGTGTTCCAGAGAGCTTGTTCCCAGCCTTGAAGGACATTCTAAATGCCTGGGAGAAGGACCTCAGAACCCGATTTAGGAGTCAGAATGACTTTGCTGACCTCAGCATCTCCTCTGAAATAGTCACACTGCCAACAGTGGCCCTCTGACTTTAACCCTCCTCTCATATGAAAGGTATCCTGTAAACAATCATCTCTGTGTTGAGGGTGTCAACTAGGCATCACCTCAAGTACCAAGTCTAAGTGTTTGAAGAACACTAGGAAAGAATGCTGCAATCTTATCTGCTAAACGAGACACTGGGAATAGGTGATGGTGGTGGTGGTGGTAGCATTGGTAGTATGTGTTTGGCATGTCTTCCGTGAGCAGAGATGCCTATTATTTTTTCATTGGATAAGTGATAGAAGGAAAGATGGGGAAAAAGAAGGGTTGTGGAGGGCAAATAGTATGCCCTTGTAGCCTGCGTACAATGATAGTGTCTTCTAGGAAAGGAGAAGGACTGTGTGTTTCCGCATGTTTATAGACATACTTCTAACTGAATTGGACAGATTGGATCAGCATGCTTACGTATCACACTTGGGAGATGATCATGTTATTCACAAATAAATCAAGACTTCCAAGAAACAGTTCAGTGAGGTAAAATTTGTTTACAGTATCTTAGAAAAACCTCAAATCCAAGTTTATTTGAAGGGAGAACCCAAGCTATGAAGTAACCAAACCTGAGATTTTTGTTGAATTGCTTGTTTTTTGTTTTTATCCCCGGCAATTGTCACAAGCTTTTCAGATTGTCAGGCTGTCTTTGTTGGCCAGGAATACTGCCAGTGCTGCAGCGATCACCACCATCAGTATTGGGAGCCATCGGCCACATTGCCTCTGTGTGGAGGGAGAGGGAGACAGGGGAAAGCAGCCATGAGTTGGAGAACATAATCTTGTTCTAGCCCAGTGGAAAATCTTGGTTGGTGGCAGAGAAACAGTTCACTTCTGTGTCCTGGCTTCTGTCACCTCCCTTGAGATAATGCCACTTTTGTAGTGGTTGCTAGCCCAGGGAGCATACATAGGGAGCAGGTATTTAAATGCTGAAGAGAAAATCAAGGATAGGAAAGAACTTGGCACAATTATGTTCTGTGGTTGTATGCCTCAGTGCTTTTGCCTGTGCTTATCATGCTCACAAAGAATATTCTTCCATATTTAAGCTAATACAGGTTGAGTATTCCTTATTTGAACTGCTTGGGACCTGAAGTGTTTCAGGTTGTGGAGTTTCTTGATTTTATAATACTTACATAAACTTTACCAGCTGAGTATGCCTAATTTAAAAAATCTGAAGTTCCAAATACTTCGGAATTTGAAGTGCTCCAGAACTTTTTGAACATCATGCTAATGCTCAAAAAGTTTCAAATGCAGAATATTTCAAAGTAAGACTTTTCAGAGAAGGGATGTTCAGCCTGTAATGGATCTTTCTCTCCTGGGTGTAAGAGTTCCATGAAAATTAGGCGTGGATGTGTGAACTAGTGTTTCTTTGATGGTTGCCTGGTTTCATATCAGCAAGGTATAAACCATGTGGAGTGGGACCTGAGGTCAGATGTTGGTGTGGGCTGATAAATTTTATCTGCAAGGTTTGGCTGAAAATGGAATTGTCCCACCAGCATCTAGTGCTGTACAGGAAGGTGGACCGTCTTACTGTGGGAGGCAGTTGCTGGCTGTGGTTCAGCTCTTCGCGACAGTCCTGTAGCTTCTGCAGGCAGGAGAGGTACTCATCACTGAGGCTGTCTAACTCTGAATGCAGTTCTGTGCACTGGGGAGAATGTCACCAAGGTCATTACCACCAATTCTGTCTGGGACAGAACCCAGGAAGGAGTTCTGACCTGACTAAGGTATTCCTTCACCCATGGAGCCATTGTCCTTTCCCAGCTTTTCTCAGGAATTTCAGTTTGTCTTTCTACCATCTCCTAGTTTGTCTGGAATGTGCTTGTTGAAATGATTGTGTTCCATTACATTTTATGCATGTAAACGTTTTTATGGGACAGTGTGTGTGCAGATGCTTTGTAAATGGGGAATACCAAAAAATGAAGTTGTAGCACAAAAGACCAGGATGTGATTTTAATCCAGGTCTGTTCTGGGGGCTGGTTGTTTTTGAATGCTCACAAGGATGTGTGTGTACCTAGGGAAGTCTTTTTTTTTTTTTTTTTTTGGTACCAGGAATTGGATTGAACTCAGGTCCTTGTGCTTGCAAGGCAGGCTGGAACCACTGAGCTAAATCCCTGGCTGGGAAGTTTTTGCTATTTAAGAGACACTATATAAAACTTCCAGAGATACCCAGTGTGGGACAAAGCTTGAGAAATTAATTATCAAATGTGTTTGAGCCAAGGTTGACTTTTGAAAGGTAACTAATAAAATCAAACCTTGAATAGGGGCTGGATAAGTGAGGCAGGGAAACGATTGACAAATCCACCCAAAGGAAGAGTTGTTTTATATGGGCCCATGAATACCCATGCACATGTAATCCCAATTTAAACCCAACTCCCTGTTCTCCAGCTGTCTCCCAGCAGCTTCCCCTGTTGCTTAGGTGTGACCCTTCACAGTCACGTCACTGTCTCACCTCCTGTTCCTTGGCTTGGAGCTGCAAAGTCTTCTTTTGCAGCTGGTCTCTGAGATCCCAGTCTTTGTCCTTCCCTGTACTCTCAGGCTCCACTTCCAGGGAAGGCTTTGTTGTCCACATAGGCAAAGCCTGATCTAAAAGAGCAGTGACAGTGAGGCCAGGCCCCTGAGAACCCAGGAGTGAGGGCAGGGCCTGCCCTAGATGGAATGGAGTGGAATTTTCTGGCTTAGAGAACTTTCATTTGGGACCCTGCTAAGCTTGGACAGACAGCTGGCATTTGAGCACCTTGAAAGCAGGATTGGCCCCTTAACTTTGTGTCCTCAGTCTTGTCTGATGCCAGATACTTTTAGTGAATACTTATTAGTTGAATTTCTTTGACTGCGTGTCATATACTTCATATACTTGATAGCTTGTCAGGTGGGTTTGCTGAGGTTCAGTATAACTTACATCCTCCTTTCAAAGTCTTGAAAATGGCATTGAGACCCTACAACTGATGGTATGTGATTAAAGATGGTTTTTACCCATCTTGCAGTCTGAAGGGTGAAAAGAGCACAGGTCTAGGAATCAGAATTCTGGATTTTCATCTTAACGCTGTCCTTGATTTGCATGACCAGAGATCCCAACGATGTCTGCCTTCTCTTGTGTAGTACGCCTGGTGATTGTGAGGAGAAAACAGAAGGCTGTGTGGTGTGGATATGGGAGGAGTTGTTGCCCCTTGTATATATGGAAGCTTGCACAGCAGACTATTCTTAGGGCTAAAGTGAGACTGACTTTTGAATGCTGTGTGGTTTGGGCCTGGGATAGGATGTGGTTTGGAACGTCAAGTGTGTAAAAACTGACATGAAATCCTGAGTTCAAAATTAATTTATTGAAATGTTCAGCATAATCATGTTTTCAGAGAAAGCAGAAATTCTTTTCACAGTTTATGAACCTCGGATAGAGGTCTAGCTATGAGGGGTCCCCAGGGCCAGTGATCATTCTTAGAAGACTCCCCTATATCCCTGACTCAGTGACTCCCAGAACCAGCTGGGACTCCAAGAGGCCATGTAGTTCGTCCTCCTGCTTCTACGTGGGCAAGCAAAAGAGCATTATCTTAGCGTTTGTGCTAGTAAATGTGCTGACCTTTCTGTAAGAGTTTCTCCTGTTCTTGAAGCTGTAAGGATTGATTCTGAAGCATACCTGTTGGGAAACACAAGAAACTTGTATGTGCTAGCGGATTTCTTGCAGAGAACCTCTTCACACCTTTGCTTAGAGCCTTAATTTTTAAAGATATTCCCATCTGTTATCAATTGAAAGCTGTCTCCCCAAATTAATATGTTGAAATCCTAACTTCCCACCAACTCCAGAGTGTGACTTCCTTGGAGATAGTCTTTCTAGAAGTAACCAAGTAAACATAAGGTCATTATGGTGGGCTGTCATCTAATAACTGGTATCCTTACAAGAAGAGAAAAAATTTAGACACAGATATGCTCTGGGGAATGAAGACAGAGAAGATGGCCATCTACAGAGCCAAAGAAGACCTGGAATAGATCCTCTTTCAAAGTTCCCAGAAGAAGCCAACCCTGCCAACAGCTTGATTTTGGACTTCCAGCCTGCAGAATTGTGAGACAGTGTATTCCTGGTCTCCAGGTCACCCATCTGTGGCACTGATGCAAGTACGCTATTCTCATCTCTTCTCCTACCATTTCTTTGCTTTCCAGTTTGCTTAAAGGTTACCCTAAGAAAAGCTTGCTGGGTGTGGTGGTGCCCACCTGTAATCCCAGCACTCAGAAGGCTGTGGCAGGAGGATCGCCATGAGTTTGAGGCTTGTTTAAGCTACTAGTGATGTGAGTTCAAGGCCAGCCAGAACTATATAGCGAGACTGTCTCAAAAACAAAAGCCTTGGACCTGGAATTTAGCTAAGTGGTACTGTGCCTGTCTTACAAGTGCAAGGATCTGAGCTCGATCCCTGGTACCAAAAAAAAAAAAA
>NW_022900923.1:46923742-46941774 GCF_012274545.1 Fukomys damarensis | reverse complement strand
CAAAAAAAAAAAAAAAAAAAAAAAAAAGCCAAAAAAGAACTAGATCTGGGGTGACTGGTTGAGGTTATACATGAAGCATGGCCCAGTTATTGGATTTATTTTTGATTTGTTTGGCTTTTAGACAAGGTCTCACTACATAGTTCAGTCTGATCTTGAATTCACTATGTAGCTCTGTTGGCTCTGAACTTGGGGTGATCCTCCTGCCTCAGTCTCTGAAGTGCTGAGATTGTGGGTGTGCACCATCTCGCCTGGCTGAGTCATTGGATTTAACATGCTGGTCTGGCCAGCTTTACCCCCTACTGACAACGAGTAGACTGGTGTTCCGGGTTATATGTCAGTCTCTTACAAATGTGGTTGGAGTGTCTAGTTCAGAAAAACCTAACAAACTAGGTCATATTGAAAAAATAAAATGTGTAGGCTGGGAAACCTGCAGGTTGTATAAAATCTTCTCCTGCAAGATCCCAGCTGTTATTTCAAATAAGAGACACCTATCTTCTACTCCCTCCCACCCTTGTTTTGGTACCAGGGATTGAATTCCAGGCCTTGCATGCGCGAAGTGGGTGGTGGCCCCACTGAGCTAAGTCCCTCCACCCTTTTGAGGTCGGGTCTTGGTATATTGCCTTCCGGGTGCTGGGGACCCAGGTGTGAGCCCCCTGCCCAGCTGCCGCCACATTTTCTTCTTGACATCTCCCCACCCGGCAGAAATCCATCATTTCTCAAAGGTGTGAAAACTGAATTTTTTTAAAGTTGAAGATTAGGTCAAATCAGGAGATTACTGAAGCTGGATAATCATGTCACAGAAAAGCCAAGTCATACTCTTACTTTCTTCCCGAGGTTACTACTAGAAAAAAGTTGCTCACAGGATGAAAGTCATTTTCGAAGAATTCCTTACTAACTATATGCAATGATGCACTCCTGTAATTCTAGTTACTCAGGAAGTTTAATTAGGCAAGTGGAACCCAAGTTCAAGGTCACCCTGGGCATTTTTAGCAAGACCCTGCCCCCCCCCACAAAAAAAGAAAAAGAAGGCTGGTGATGTAGACTAAGTGATAGAGTGCTTACCTACCATGCAGGAGGTCCTGGGTTCTATTCCCACCATTATGAAAAAAGCAAACAAAACAAGCAGACAAAAACCATTATGAAGCAAGCAAATAAACAAATATTATTCCTGATAATATCCAGTGCATCTGTTCAAATACTGGGACCCGCCAAGAGTTGTGGCGCATGCCTGTATTGTCTAGGGGGCTGAGGCAGGAGGACTGCCCCAAGTTCAAGGCTAGTTGGGGAATATAGGGAAACCCTGTCTCAAGGCAGAGAACAAAAACCAAAACCCCTACTGGGAACTGTGGATGCTGGCTGGGTGGTGAGAATCTACCAAGGGTTTCTCCGGATGGTGGGGTATTCTCAAGGTTCCCTTGCAGCTGATGAATTCCTTCCCAGCATGCAAAGGGAACATCCTGGCAGGAGAAGGGGAGGCTGGAGGCAGTCACGTGACAAACGAAGTAGCAGAGTGAGAGGGCCCACCCCAGACCCAGGTAAGAGAACATTTCCAGAAGTAGGACTGAGGGTCCAGAATTTTCTGATTCACGAGCTGACAGGTTGCTCACCTGGGTGCAGGCGTAGAGCTGGTTCTCCAGGGACCTCAGTCTGCCCTTCAGCTTGTCCTCATTGAGCTGTCCCTGCGCAGAGGGGGAGTGAGAAAGTGTGAGGCGTGGTGCAGGCTTGGTCACGCTGCTCCCACCCACGACCAGCACAAGATGGGTGCGTGGTGCTCGCAGCGTGGAACTCTTTCCAGAGTGGCCTGGGGAGAAGACGGGCCTCTTTCTTTCACCTTCCCATCCTCTCAGATGGCTCAGGCGGTGGCCTGGGGGAGGGCCTGGAGGAAACTCAGCTGGCGGCCCTTTTCCTCTCGGTACCTCCACACGGTTGGGACTGGGCCTCACTCCTCACCTCAACCTTGTGTGTGTCCCCTCCCTGCTCCCTGAGAGAAGCTGAATTCCCCTCACCCTGAGTGGTGTCTGGTACCTCAGGGTGTGACCATATTTGGAGATAGGGTCTTTAAATAGATAATTAAGTTAAAATAAGTTCATTGGGGTGGAGCCTAATCTAATATGACCAGAACTGTTTTTGTTTTTTGAGAAAGGGTCTCAAAAACTCACTATGTAGTTCAAGCTGGCCTTAAACTTGCAGTGATCCTCCTGCCTCAGCCCCCTGAGTGCTGGGATCACAGGCGTCCACCACCACACCAGGCTGAGGAATCTTTTTTTTTTTTTGGTACTGAGGATCTTTCAGAACTTGGCACCGGCAGGCATCAGAACCACTGAGCTAAATTCCCAGCTCTCTCTCTCTTCTTTTTTTTAAATAGCAGAACTTTTAAATGTTGTTTGTTGTTGTTGTTGTTTTTTTTTTTTTTTTTTTTTTTTTTTGTTACCAGCAATTGAACTTTTAGGTCCTTGTGCTTGCAAGGCAGGCCACTGAACTGCTGAGCTACATCCCTGGCCCCAGAACTTTTATTTGATGATACAAAGGGGAAGAGTGCCTCAAAAGTTTCAAACACCGAATTTTACTGATGTGATAATTTGTTTTCTATCTAAGCAGATGTGTGCTTTAAAAGTACACATTGGGTATGCTGCAATTGGGTATGTTCTATTAGAAATATTTTTATGGTAATATATTACATACTTTCTGTAATTATGGGGGAAAAATCATAAAATTCATACATATATTTTCAGTAGGACAGAATAAATGTATTATATATATGTGTATATATATGTGTGTGTATGTGTGTGTGTGTATATATCTATATATATATATATATATATATATCTTTGAAAAGCAGTGGACTTAAAAGTTTCTAATTCGTGCACTCCACTGTTTTGTTTTTGTTTTTTGTTTTTAGAGACAGGTCTTGTTATGCAGTTCAGGCTGTCCTTGAACCCTGTGTATCTGAGGCTGGCCTCGAAATTGCAGTGATCCTCCTGCCTCAGCCTTCTGGGAGCTGGGATTACAGGCATTATAGATCCTGCAGACATGGAGGGCTGACTCTTCTGATACACTGCCCTCCTTCACAGACACACACACACACACACACACACACACACACACACACACACACTGCTCAAGACGGGAAGTGGAGGGGGAAATTCTCAAGTGCGGTGGGGCAGGCAGGGGAAGGTGCTTTCCTGAAGTGGGCCAATCTGATGGCATTTCTTTTCTCATCAGTGCTGGGCGGTCAAACCCAGCGTCTTGTACGCCCATCTGAGGACATTTTGACATTACAAGAGGGACACTTATCCAGGGCTGAGAGTGGACAGTGGTGGGCGGGAAGGGTCACTCTCTAGTCTTCAACTTTTCAGTTGAGTTGCTAACGTACTAACTTCCTTGCTGTTGTGTAATTCCCCCACCTGTAGACTTGTACCTTTTTCCTAGGCAGGTTTTTTTTTTCTTCCAGTTTTTTTTTCCTTAGGTCTGTTTATCTGTGGGGGTGGCAGTACCAGTGATAGTAAGTTTCCCAGAGAAAGGGCTATGGACTTCTTTAGCACTGTTTTCCATGTTCCTTTTCTGACTTTTTCCTTCCAGGCCCTGTGGGACTCTTGGGTTTAAAAACTCTACTGCTCTTCAGGCCTCAGAGGCAGTGGCCCCTCTCAGTCTTACAGCGAGGGCATTTCCAACCCTCATCATATTTCTGGTCTATAATTCTGGTCCTGCATGAGTGGGAGTAGGGGAGGCAGGAAGTGGGTCTTGTTTGGCTGACTCTTCTAACCATGGGGGCCACCACCCTTTCTGCTTCCTGTATTACTCAGCTAAGCCTTGCAAAAGCAAAAAGCTTTCCCAAAAACAGTTCTTTCAAGTGCCTCCTGCTATTGATTTCCCAGTGTCACATGTGAGAGAGTCGAGAGTCAGGGATTTGGTATCTGCAGTAACCACAGGGCTTTGGGACAAATGAAAGAGATGGCAAACACTTCCCTTCTGGGCCTTGGTGAAATGGCCGCATTCCACAGAGTGGCCTGCTCACTGTCCACACACGGATTCTGAACTCAGCTGGCTTTTCTCCTGCCTCCCCTGGTTCAGATCTTCCAATTCCATGCATTTTTCTTTGCCTACAGTGTTACTGTTCAGGATGCAGCCAAAGCCAACAAATTTGAAGATTATTTTGCTGGCATTTAGAAAGAAAATAGGACCAAGGCAATATTCTTAAAATTTCTCCCATCTCCTATCCTTTTTGGATAGCTCTTTCCCCCGTTTCACAGTATGGCTTTAATATATTTTAATATATCTTGCCTCTTCCAGCTGATTTTACATTTTAGCTCAACCCCAGATTACTTTTCCAGTGATGTCGAAATACAAGACAATTCACTTGATCTTAGCCAAAAGGCGGAGAAGTGATAATACAAGACAGTTTATGAGAGCCCCTTCTGTGGGGAGCAGGGCCACCCATGTCTGTGCCCTGAACAGAATCTGCTGTCCACAGTCCTGCCTTCCCAGACCCCCAAGGCAGGCAGGAACGTTCCAGCCAAGTTGTTACAAATGGGGCATGTAGTCTCCTGGTCGGAACCCAGGTCTGCCATGTTGAGGCTCAGTGTTCCAGGGTGGGAAAAGGCACTTCCTACAGGCCTGCTGCTGACTTTCCTGCAGATACCGGGAGCTTGGGGCTCATAGTCACAGCTACCCTGGTAGAAAAGGAGTAAGGCAGAGTCGTACACACCTGGTGTCGGTCTGAGGGCGTCAGCTCTTGCTTCTGCTTGGTTTTCCCCTGCCTCTGAACTGTTCTCCACAAACACCAGCAGCTCACCACAGAAATACCAGCCCACAGCGCAACTCTCTGCTCTACAGAGCCTGCTTAGGGCATTTGGCCAATCCCCTGCCGTGCTGCCATCTCAAAATTGCCATTGTACTGTACAGGTCTTAAAGCCCAAGAACACCCTCCTCCCATCTTCATGTTGTCCAGCCCTGAGCTTCCTGTACTGGCTGAGTTGTTTCTGCTCTGAGGCTGGACCCCGGTTCTGAGCAGAGTCCCAGGCCATCGGCAGCTGAAAGGCCTAGTGTCCACGTGGAGGTGGAGATGGTGGGGCTGCAGGGCCTTGGGCTCTAATAGCATTGCTGCTGCGAGCTCCACATGTGCTGTGGGGAGATTCAGATCACAGGGCCACGTGGAAAAAGTAAAATGTGAACTGGACCAGATGTCAGACCCAGTTCTGGCCACATTCATCCAGTTATTTTTCCCAAGTATCACAGACTGGGCTATGCTTTCATTGAAGTTGAAGCTTTTCGGGAGGGACAGAGTTGACTGTCTTGTTTTAGAAGAAGCAAGAGCTGTCAGCTGAACAGCCTGAGAGTATTTTTCTTAAAAACAGGAAGCTGGGGACCTGGTCAGGGGGTTGGGGAGCAAGAAGTGAAGGGTAAGGACTGAGGGGCTGGGTAGGGGAAGGAAGGGAGGGAGAAAGCCACAGCCAGAGGAACTTCTGAAATTCTGCCTCAGAGCCGAGGCCAGAAACGCCTCTTAGTAAATTATCTCTGTGTCCCCAGGCTTGCTGTGATTGAGGCTGACTGTGGCTCCTCTGGGTTACTGCAGGTCTCTGCTGTCCTGACCCCACCCAGAGCCAGGTCCTGGCGGTGCTCAGAGAACATTAGACACAGATGTGGTCCTTCACTTGTGATTCAGTTGAGTGCTTCGTACGGAAGGACAGACTGCTGAACCAAGTAAGGCGTTGTCCCGTCCCCCTACCCCGCACTCCCTCTGTACCGGGGATGGAACCCAGGGCCTTTGCCTTCAGCTACATCCCCAGCCCTTTTTGTTTATTTCATATTTTGAGACAATCTTGCTAAGTTACTCAGGCTGGGCTCAAACTTGTTATCCTGCTGCCTCAGTTTCCCAGAGTTCTGGGATTACAGGTATGAACCACCATGCCTGGCTGCTGCCTTGCTTCTCCACTGTTTTCCATTTGTTTCCCAAATGGGGTGGCATGCAGTTTATGTATCTGTGCGATAGATCCTTTTTTGTGTGTGGGGGTTATAGAAATATCCTTTCACTGAGCCCATACATAATAAAAATAAATACAATAGACTGTCCAGTTATTATTTGAGCTTTTGATACACTGTTGGAATCCTAGCGCCCTGGGTCCTTTCCTTGGTTCTAGTCTGATGTGACCCCTTTATTTCTTCTACATCCAATGTGAGGGCGTTACCCTAGGCTGCAGTCATTCTGACCCTTTACCTTAGACACTCTTCTCCTCTCTGCTCTTTCCCCCCATCTCCTGCGTTTCTGTTCTCGTAATCCCCTACTCACCCTTCAGGACCTAGTAGAACGGTGTCTTCCCTGTGGAGCCTTCCTGATCCTGCCCTGGCAGGACAGTGCTTCTCCCTGTGTCTTGTGCACATCACAGTTGCGGCCTTACTGTACTGCTTTGGAGTTCTTATTATGTCTCTGTCTTTCTGGCTGGACTGTGAGCTTTTTAAGAGCAAAGACTGCTTTTTGTTCCTGAAGTGCAGGGCCCATTGTGGAGGAGGAACTTGTTGGATGTCTGTTGGGCAAATGAGTGAGACCGGAAGCCACCTGGTTGCCCTGCTGAGGGAAGGGTCTTCCTTGGCAGGCCTGGTCTCTGAGCAGAGACTCCCAAGCCCGATGCTGTGACTGGAGTGAGGGTGAGGGGCTGAGCTGGAAAGGCTTTGCTTAAAACACGTGTTTTAAATCTTGTATTTTTTTGTGGTATTGGGGATCATACTCAGGGCCCCATTTGTGCTACACAAGTGCTTCATGCTGAGTGACAGCCCCAGCCCCAGGAAGTCCCTTTGTGTCACTGCTTTTTTCTTGGCTTTGTTTTGTACACTTTTCTCTTCTGAGCTCAGCTATCTTCCTGGTGTGGTGAGGTGTTTCCAGGGCACTGTCCCTGCCAGCAAAGCACAAGAACACCCTGCTCCCATCTTCATCTTGTGCAGCCCTGAGCTTCCTGTACTGGCTGAGCCGTTGGAACCCCCTGTACCTGTGGGTACCAGTGGGTTTCAGGGGGAGCTCACAGATCCCTCGAGTCCTCAAGATCCTCTTAAGAGATCTGCAAGGTTTCCCTTTTCCAACTACATGTCTGTGAGAGATTGAATTTTCTTTATCTATTTCAACTGAAATAATGTGTCACAGTGCATTGAATGTAGAAGCAATTTAGAAATTGAAATTTGATTTTAGCTTTCTTTTTTTTCATTTAGACATTAAAAGTGTGAAGGAGTGCCACTCCTCCCATGATTTTTTGGAAAGTATAGTTATTCTTCATAGAATATATAATTTAGGTTAGCACCAGATAGCTTATTGTTAAAATTAATAAAGATTTCTGATTCTGTTTTTAACTTGGTAAGTTCTAATACGTTAAATATAAAAAGTTATTTGAAATTTTTAATAATTAAATAATATAAAGCAGTCTTGAGATGAAAAAAGCAGTTGGAGAAGCGTTGCACTCGATCATATGCCTCTGTGTCTTTGCCTACGCTGTCCCCTATATAGGATACTATTTCTCTTTTTCCATTTGCCTGGCAGATGCTTCTATAACTGTAAATATTTCCCTGGATCTCCCCTTCTGGAGTTATTCCTTCTTGTAGTCTACTGTACCCTAAAAACATTCATTTCTTATAATATTTGTGTTGTTTGGTCTCCCTTAGAAAATTATGTGCCACCTAAAATCAGGACCCCTGTAAAAATCTCGTTTTTTCCTGTGTTAGCTCTGTGCTCAGCAGGAAGAACATGATCTGTGGATATTGGTAGAATGAAGGGCCTGAGATTAGAAGCCTATACTCTGGTTCCATTTCTGCTGCCACCTTGCTATATGACTCTGGCTCTGGGCAAGTCACTCACCCTCCTGAGACTTTTCCTCAGGAGCAGGCTGAGCGGCTCAAGCTCCTCTCTAAGGTCCCTGCCCACAAACACTCATGTCTGCGCTGAGCAGTGGGTGCAGGGCGGCTTCGACAACCATGCATGTGAATCCTGTACAGAACCATCACACTGCTGGAAGAAAGAGCCCTCAGATAAGAACGGCCTTCGTTTCAGCTTTTGGTTCTGAGTTTTCTGGCTGTGTGGCAGCCAGACCCTCAGCCGATGACCCTTGTATTTGCTGTGACCTGTTTGACCGGCCCCTGTCCAGCTCTCTCTTCAGTACTCAGACGGCCCTTCACTTGTTGGGAAGAAGGATAAGATGGACACACAGAGAAGCCCAGGCTGTGTTCAGATGTTTCACCCCTTACCTTCCAGGAGCGGTCAGAGGCCTGAATCAGGGTGGAGAGTAGGTCTTGGAGAATCACCATTTTCTGTTTTAGGACCAGTTCCCTTTGTAGGGCCTCCTGCGGGGCAGAGAACATAAGAAGGTAAGGCTGACCTGGAGAAGGTAGTAGGCAAGTGGGGAAGCAGAATGGAGAAGTCACTTACTTTGAGGTACTCGGAAAGCTGGATGATTTCCTAGAGAGAAGGAAAAGGAGCTGGAAGTCTTGAAGCAGGGAACCGAAGCCTGGGCTGGCCAACGTAGAGCAGACCTTTGCTGCCTGGGCTCTGATAGGTCCCTCTGGGTCCCTCTTGCCACCAGGGGAAGGAAGTGTCCTCCCAGCCTTGCCTGAGTTTACAGTGCAATGCCAGGACAGCAGAGTGTAGATACCCTCCGGTCCACATCACAGTGAGGATTTGCTTACCTTATCCAGAACTGCGACTCCGCAACTGGAAAGAGAAGGGAAAGACAGTGGGCTAAAGAGTCAAGCAGGGCAGAGGTGGAGACGGTGGGGGCCCTCCTGGGTCAGGGGGAGGGCTTCCTCTTTTTAAATTAAGGTGGATGTGCTCGCTCTCTGTGCATGCTGGGTAGAGGGAGGGAAATAGAAGTTTAGAAGAAGCTGGGCATGATGACGCACACCTGTAATCCTTGAAGTCTGGGAGGCTGAGGCAGAAGAATCATCACATTTCAACCAAACATGGGTGACTTAGCAACTTAGTGAGAGCGTGAGTCAAAGTTTAAAAACTAAAAAAGGGCTAAGGGCTAAGGACATAGCTCCCGGTGAAGCCCCCCCCCCCCCCCGAGTTAGAAGAGGTGAGAGAGGGTCAGGGTCAGGACCGTGAGCAGCTCACTTGGTCTGCTGACTGGCATCATTCTTGATTGCTGGCTGTGTGTCTTCTGCCTTTGTCTGAGTGCCTGAGAAATAGGGAAAGGTGATTCAGGACCAGTGGGAAGGCAGTGAGGGTCTCAGGAGGGACAGGGGCTGGCCAGTGCTGGTTCTCCGCAGCCCCGTGGTGCAGGGAGTGCTTCTCTTACCGCGGTGGTGTTTGGGTGGCCTCCTGGTGGGAGAGTCTCGTGGTGGAAGGGCCCCGCAGTGGTCAGCCAGGTCCCTGTGGACACTTGAGGGGGGACGACTCTGGGTTGGAAAGGCCGTGGGGCTGGTCCCTGTCACCTGAAAAGCAGTGAGAGATGCTGGAAACCACTGTCGAGAGCTTGTTAGAAGACGCTCCCAATGACTGCAGAAAGACGAAACTGCTGTGGTCAGGTCCCTCTAAAATTCCTATCCCTCTCCCCATTCTAACTCCCACTGTGATGGGATTAGGAGGTGGAGACTTTGGGAGGCAGCTCGTCACCTGTGATGTAGAGACCTGAGTGAGCTCGTGCCCTCGTGAGAAGTGAGCTCATTGTCTGTTTTATGCCCGTGAGGAAGATGCCATTTGTATAGCTGAAAGAGCATCTTCACTAGGTATAGGATCTGCCGAGGCCTTGATCCAGGACTCCCAGCCCTAAGAATTTTGAGAAGCAAGTTTCTGTCATTTAAGTCACCCCTTCTATGGTCTGTGGTAATTTATTATAGCAGTGTGAATGGGCCAAGACAACATTTCCAGTCACGCCACTCAAAGTAATCCACGTAGGCTTCCAAAGCCACAGGTGATGCCTGCTGTTGCTCTGCCTTGTCCTGTGTGGTGGGAAGGGGCCTCCCCGGGCCAGGCAGCAGGCAGCTGGCCATGTGTGCAGCCATTCTTGCCGGGACCCTGTTCAGTCTCGGCCACTCCCACAGCCAGCGTGGCTGGAGAGGGCTTTCAGCAGCCTGGCTTCCCACCCGGCCTCTTTGCGTCTGCCTCCCGTCTGCGGGCCTTCCAGCCATGGCTTCCTGCTTCGCACAGCTGGGACTGCTGAGGTGTTATGGAGAGTGGGAAGAGTGAGGGTCCTGTGGAGGCTGGAACAGTGGTGTCACGGTTTAGTTGCCCATTTGTTTTCTTCTCAGAGACTGAAAAAGTCCATGCTAGTTAGGACACCGAAAGGCTGGGGGACTTCTGTGGTGAACGGACGTGAGGGGCGAATCTCAGTGAAACCCTGAGTGATTGATAGGCCGTGGGGATTCTTCAGTGATCTGTACTTTTTGGTTCTGTTTGTCCTGATTCTTTTTTTCTCCTGAAGACATTCAGACACCTTCTTGCCTTAGAAAGCAGATGTTTGCAGTGAGCGTGAGGGTCATTTCTCTGAGCAGCCCCTCCCAGGGCACGGGTCAGGCCCCCTGGTGGAAGCTCCACCAGAGCCCTGTGCCCGGCCTTCTTGGGGAGTGCAGAGCCCCCGTCCATCCTGCCGGGTGTTCACGGCACAGCTCACGGCTCACAGTAGGCTGCCAGCTGAGGCCGTCTCCACATACCTTGCTTTTTGCCAGCATTGCCTCTCTTGGGTCAGCCTAAAGGGCCCTCCAGGACGGGTTAGGAAGGTGCCACACAGCAGGAGGCAGAGCTTCACGGTGCTCACGGCCACTCCTGTGGCTCGAGTTGCTGCTCAGGCTGTGTGATCTGCCTCCCCTCAGGTCGCAGGGGCACTGGATTCCCATAGGAACGGGAGCCCTGCTGTGCATCCCACCCCATGCAGGAAAATCATCTTTCCCCAAACCAGAATGCTGGAGTCTGTTGCTCTGTGACTGAGACCGTCCTTGAGGATTTGTAACCTCAACCCGCAGAGAAGAGGTGGCCTGCAGAGCCCGGGGAAGGCTGCCGCCCTGACGGGGCCTAAGCGGGTGGGTTTAGCATACTGGACAGAGGGCTGCTGTGCGTGCGCATGCGCCGTGTCTGTGGAGAGCCTGGCCTGTGCAGGCTGGCGTCAGCAGCCTCCAGTAGATGACGATGGATGATGGGTGAGCGAGGGCTGTGCGTCAGCCCTGGAAGACACGTGTAGATTGCCAAAATCTAGACCGATACCAGCTGTCAGCTATGATACTGTTTTTGGGATTTTTTTTTTCTCTACTAAAAGGCAAGTGCAATACAAAAGAGAGTTAAGCAAATGAAGTCACCACACTGGGCTCGGAGTGAGTTGGTGGCTCACGGAGACTTCCCTGTACGGCCGGCCACCTGGAGGAAAGGACTTACTGAAAGTTGCTTGATGGTGACCTTGAGCACACACTTCTCCCCGCCCCCAGGGCCCACCTGCTGTCCCGGGGAAGCGTTCCTCTTGGGGTCCGACAGCAGCTCCTTGAAGACAGCTGCCTGGCCTGCGCTCCTGCAGTGGCCTTGCTCGCTGGCCCGCAGAGGCTGGGCCTGGCCCTTCTCTGCCTCCAGGTTCCTCTTCCTGAAGAACTGCAGCTGCCGTGCTCTCTGGAGCTGCTCTCGCTGCTGGGTCCTCCACGCCCTCCCCACCTGGCGGCAGGTGGTCACATTGGGCCGGAGGCGGCGGCTCTCGCGCATCTCCTGCCGTCGCTCACACTTGACCTCATAGCTCTCAGCCCACCGTGCCAAGCCAGGGGGGCGCCTGGGGCCTGAGCCGATCATGACGCCCTCCCAGGCACCTGTTGTGCTTGGTGTCCAGTTCCTTGAACAGCCGCCCGAATCTGCCAGATGCCAAGAGGGAGGAGTCAGAAGATGGGCAGAGATGACTCCCGGACTGGGAGGGGCAGAAGGAGCACAGTGCCGCATCCCTGTGTGGACAACTGAGAACGCGGGGGTGTCGCACTGGGGGCCAGGACTCTGGGCTCAACCCTTCCTGAGCTAATCTGATAAAAGCGAATTCCTGCTTTTCTCTGGTCTGTGACCCCCTCGGCAGAGTAGAAGTTTCTCTGACCGAACATCTCACCATTCCTCGGAGCCAGGGAGACGTGAGAGTGACTGGGGAAAGTCACTGAGCTTGAGGAGCCCCTGTGGGGCTTGCACCTGTCATCTTCTAGACTTAATGAAGAAATAGGCTGACACCCACCCTGCCCCTTCCTTCACCCCACAAGGGAAACTGGCGTCTTTCTGCTCTCTTGGCCCCTTGTTACCATCACAGTCAACTGACAGTCTCACCCTCCTCAGGCAGGACGGTGATGAGCAGCCTGGTTTGGCAGGGCTTGGGAGGGAGCCCACAGGTTCCTCTGTCCTGATGTGGCTGCACGGCACCCACCACCTGCCCGGGACTCCTGAGTCTTGGGCAGACATCAAGTCAGATCAGAACTGTCCAGTCATCCACCACGCCCGATGCTGGTCCCCACCTATTTCAGAGCCTCGTGGAGATGAGTGTCGCCTGCCTAGCAGGGCTGTCGGGTGCCAGTCTCCTGTCCTGTCGAGAACACCTTATGCTGTCTAGACCAGCAAGCACGTGGATTACACCTCGGTAAAGTGCTTTCAAATATTGGAGAAGCTAAACAAGTGGAAGCCGTGACCGCCAGTCTCTGGGGAGCGAGGCCTGGCGGAGAGGCCACCCTCCATGCCCTGCTGTCCGCACATCACCCAAACCCCAGTTCCTTCTTCCTTCTTTCTCTGTGCCTCTCCCTCTTTCCCACTCTTCCTACGCTACCTTCTGGAGATGCGGTCATTTCCCAGAATGCTCGGGTTGGCCTTGGCTGAGCTGAATCCCGAGCATCGGAGTTCTGTTCCCTCTGCCCATGGAGTGAGCCGGGGAAGGACTGATAGCTGTGCACTCCCCTCACAGCTGCTGCCTCTGCTCTTCCTCGAGGCCTCATCACACTGCCTGGGGTCAGAGGAGGGCGTCTCCTCCGGTCAGCAAGCCTTTGCCAGCTCTGGCCCCTCTGGTTTATTTTTAGGCCAAACAGACTCAATAGGTAACAGCCTCTCTGTCCTTTGGTTGGGCCCTGGCTGCCCACTCTGGTTCCGTCTGGAATTCTGCAGAGGATTCTCTCTCTCTCTGCTCACACTGCTCATCCTCTGGGTCCCAGCAGGCAATCTCCCTGTGTGGGAGGAGTCTGAGTGGCCAAACTCGGCACAGTCAGCTGCCTGGACCTGCAGGTTGGAGGGGCAGTTCTGAGCTTGGGGTGCTGACGGGGAGGGTACTGAGGATGCCTGTCCTCTTTGTACCTTCTCTGCACTGCACTCTCCTCCCTCCTGCTTCTGGAGTGGTGTCCACAGACTTCACATCTTTCACTTTCCTTATTTAAAAACTTAAAGAGAAGGATCCGAGGGGCTAATTCTTGTCAAGTTGTGAGTGACCAGGTGGGGGAGACTGGGATTAAGTGCTTGTGACCTCCAAGACCAGAGCCTGCACGCGTGCTGCCTCGGAAGCCATCACCCTGCTCTTCCACCTCTTAATGGGGGAGGAGTCCTGGCTCTGCAGGTGTGTGTGTGTGTGGGGAATTGTGTCTCAGCCGGCTGTGTGTGCTTTGACAAGTTATTACATCTCTAAGCCTGTGTCTCCTCGTTTATAAAACGAGGCTAACACCTGCCTGGAAAGACTGAGAATTCAGTGACAAAATGTCTGCCATGCACCTGGCACGTGGCGTAAGAAATGTCAGCTTTTTACATAATGAGCTTAAAATACTGTCCCTGAGCTGGTGTTGAATAGTGAGGTCTGGGTGTTGTAAGACAAAGGCCCCGAGCTAAACCAGTGCTCCCCAGAACAAGAATGTTTGACCTCTCCTCATTGAAGGATTACATTGTTTTGCGAATGGAGGAGATGTGATTAAAACCATGTTTGCTGCCCTGGTTCCTCTGTCCTCTGAGTCTGGGCTACAAGGAGAAAGGACTTCTCTGCAGTCTGGTTTAATCACCATCTCAATTAGGCCAAGCAGAAAGTTGAAGAAGCAGGTGGGGGGTGGCCTACCACATGGCACCATTAAAATGTAGAGTGTGAAGTCCTCCCACTTGGCCCCAAGTTAGCCACAGGCTTTGCAGTGGAGGCAGATTTCCTGTGCTGAGACTCGCCCTTGCTCCTGACCGTGAAGAGGAAAGGCCTGTGGGTGGAAAACAGACCTGAAGTCTTGTCTCTGGGCTCTTGGCCTAGGCGGTCTGAAAGTCCACCAAAACATGGCTGTTCTGCTCTCTGCAGCCTCAGGGCCAGACATTGGGACTGAGACAGGAGTGCCCCCAGAGCCCCAGGCCTGGTGGAGTTTGGTGTGACACAGCTGAGTGAAAGGACACCCATTGAGGCCATACTCTTAAGTGAAATAAGTAATTTACACACATGTAAATACCTAATAGTTTCTCTGGTGCGAAAAACTAAAAGTAGAAATAAGATCCAAATTGTATAATTGACAATGTGAAATAGGAAGAAAAGGGCTAAAGGTATAGGAAGGGTAGGGGAAAGGAAATAGGGAAAAGAAAATATATGAGAAAAGGAAAAAATAGAAACGAAGTCTTTGTAAATAAGGAAGGGTGGAGGGAAGGAAGGGAGGACAGGGAAGTGGGGAAGAAATGAGAACCAAGACCTGCCCTGTACAGGTACAAGATCCCAATGATGAGTGATGGATGTAACTGTACCATAAACTTAAAAAGTACCAATGAACTCAGTGGAGAAAGAGACACTCGGACTTCTGAGATGTATTGGCCTTTCTGGCTTGCTTCCAAACAAGATACCATGTGGGATGCCTGAGGGACAGGGATATGCTCAGGACAAGAGGGTACTAGTTCCTGTCGATTCAGAGAAAGGCCAGCAGGCTTTGGGCATCTCTGAGTTACCCTGCAGCATGTCAGGACCCTGAGGGAACAGGCAGCACCAGCTAGGGGAGGTTCTCATGGCCACAGGCAGAGACGAGGGTGCTGCCCTCATCAACTGCGGTTTGTCCCTGCCCTTCCACATCTCTGCTCCTACTTCCTGGCCATGTCTGCAACATAGACAGTGAATGGCTTCTTCTATAGGTCTGGCCTTCTGTCTCGGTCTCAGTGTGAACCCAGGAAAGGAATCTGTCCTAGGCTGGCAGAATGGCAACTTCATGTGATAAGGAGTCCTTCTCTGGAAGGGAACTAAAAAGTCATTTCATTCATGCCACTGGTGGGGTTGGTGGCCTCACCTGTAATACCAGCACTTGGGTGGCTCAGGCAGGAGGTGGGCTACACAGTGATTTCAAGGCCAGCCTGAACCATGTAGGGAAACCCTGTCTTACTTAATCTTAGCCAAAAGGCCAAGAAGTGATAGAGAAACCCTGTCTCAAACAATGAACAAAGAAAGCAAAAATCCCGAAAACAACAGAACAGTTAGTGTCTTGTTCATCGGGTAGCCAGAAGCTCAAGTCATGTGACTGACTTCTAATCTAATTAATGGACGGAGAGGGGAGCTGTCTCCTGGGCCTGGCTGGTACCTCAGGGCCCTCTTGGTTGCCCCACACCCCAGTGCCCTTCAGCTGCTGCACCCCGTATCTCCCTCTGCCAGGCTGGCTGAGCGCCTTCTGTCCCACCCCAGTTGGAAGTCCTAAGTCCGGATGTAGAAGCACCCTTCTGTTACCTCCAGATCCTGAGCTTCTGAGGTACGTCCCGCAGTCCCGGCAGATCGCGGCTCTGGTCTCAGTGGGCACTGCTGCAGGGACCAAGTAAAGTGCAAGTTCTCAGTCCATGGCTCTAGGCCTCAGCACTTCCCTTCTTGTACCATCTTTCTTTTGCACAGCAACCTTGCCGAAACAGGAAACAGAAGCCACAATGCTCACAAAGCCCAGTTCCCCTCTCGCTCTCTGGCACAATCCGAGTGGGCCCCTGAGCCCAGGGGCCTCTGGGGCTGGGCCGGGAGCTCCGCCCATCACAGCATCCCGGTCACCCTTTCTCCTGCCACTGGATTGATCTGAGCGCTTGGAGAGTTTCAAGTTCAGATCCATTCCCGGGGCTGGACAAGGACCAACCTCTAGGTTAGATTCAAACCTTGCGGTTTCTTGGAGGGGAACAATGGCTTTTTGGTGGCAATACCTGGAAGAGATGTTTGTTCTCAGTGTAGGCTTTCATACATCTCAGGTAGTTTTCTGGGTTAGGGCTTATCTCTCCCGTCAGTCACCTCTTCCCAGTGCTGCTGTTGGAAAGAGATTCTGCTCTCCTGAAGTACCTGGATTCTTCTGCAGAATTCTGGACAGAGGCCCACTCTGTTCCTTTCTAAAGCAACGAGGAGGGGGTAAAAAGGTGGGTGCTGGGGGATGAAGGCAGGAGAGCAGGCAGAATCCTATAAAAATATTCCCCTTGTCAGTTGAACTGGGAAATTCAGAGGAAAATTAAAGGGAACTGATCTGAATAATGTATTTAGGAAATTCCCGAGAAGTTCAGGATAAAATAGTGGAAAGGGAGCTGACCGGTGGGTTCACTGAGACGTGCAGCCTGTGTGGTCCACGTGCTTGGTGAGCCGCTCAGCATGGTGCCCGTGAATCTGAAGTCCGACACGCACGAGGCAGGCAGTGAGGCTTTCAGGTAGCTGTGGTAACTGTTAACACGAGGGGTCCCTCCCGGTCCTCTTTGCTGCTGCTGCTTCCTCTGTTCTTGGAGTGAAAGATGGCGGCTCTGGAGCTCAAGACAGAACTCCCAGGGGGAAGGGACCCGGCCCAGGGCTCAGTAGGAGCTGTGCACACGGGAATGTGCAGAGGGCTGGCAGCCCGGTGTGGCGAGGAAGACAGTCTCACTGTTGCAGAAGGTCCTGGGAGCTGGGGTGCTCAGGGACCAGCAGGACAGGAAGCTGTAGTAGGGAGTTCTACACACTGAGTCAAAATCAGAAAGAAGCCGGTGTGGGGCTGCACACCTGGGATCCTAGCACTCAGGGAGGACCCAGCCTCAGAGCCAGCACTGTATGCTGTGTCCCATCTGTTTATATACCTGTAGGGAGAGAAGGAAAGAGGTGGACATATGACATCTGCAACCCAGAGAGTGGAGAAGGTGGCTTATTTCCAGATACCCATGAAGGACGAAACAACTGATTACTTAGTACAGGTGTTAGGCTGAGGCGTAGCTCACTGGTAGGGTGTTTGCCCTGGCACCACAGTGGGAAATGCCACTTCATCTGGGCTGGGGTCCAGCTTGAATCCCCGAGTTTGATCCCTAGCACTGGAGGGAAAGAGAAAGAAAGGAGCGAGTGAGGGAGGGAAATTACTGTATTGGTTAAAAAGTCTAAAAAAAAAAGGATTCTTGACCACAGTACAATAACATTAGAAATAAAAAAATGAGAAGTAAAATCTCTTGGACAAATTTTTTACTTGTGATATATAGAGAATCCGCCAAAAAACGTATACGCCAGGTAAAGAAAAACTTGTATAAATATTTTAATACTAAATTCTTTGATGCCAATTGTGACACACACCTGTAATCCCAACACTTGGGAGGCTGAGGTAGGAGGATAGCCACAAGTTCAAGGCCAGCCTGAGCTACAACAAGACCCTGTCTCAACCCCTCCCCAATAAATAAAGGAATCGAGACATCATGAGATTAATACAAGTCACCTTCGGCCTCTACAGTTACAAGAGGTGCTCAGAGTGGTGGCCGTCAGCTTCCAGACATTCATCAGTATGGTGAGCTGCTGCAGTGTGTGCACATTGTTTTGATGGACTCTGTAGAGTAATCAGATCTGCAGTTAAGAACTCATTGACTGCAGTGATAATGAGAGGATTAGGAGGGTTAGGAGAGGGTGAGGTAAAGCCAAGGCACAAGCCCAAGGGACGCTCACATATGTAGTCATCGTGTTACTCAAAATAGGGTGATTAAAAATAATTTACCTATTCATCTCTTTTCAAGCAAACATCTAAAAAATGGTTGGAAAAAAACAAGATAAAGGGGCAAACTTAAAAAAAAGAAAGGTTAAGGGCCAGGAATTTAGCTCAGAGGTTCTGCCATCTGCCTCGCAAGCACAAGGTCTTGAGTTTGATCCCTGGTACCAAAAAAAAAAAAAAAAAAAAAA
>NW_022900923.1:46887938-46923669 GCF_012274545.1 Fukomys damarensis | reverse complement strand
GAAAAAAAAAAAAAAAAAAAAAAAAAAAGAGAAAGGTTAAAAGAAGGAAAGAGTTTTATTATTAGAATCCTGAGTAGTCTTGATAAATAAAATTCAGAAGCTTGATCTTGTGTGTGGGTGTTGTGTAGGGAGAGAGGTATAAGTAGCAATAGAAAAACAAAATCAGTAAAATAAACTATTGGTGAGCCAAAGATGTCTATGAGAATTTAGGAATGGTACGTGGAAAGGAACTCCAAAACAGCGGAGAATAAAAACAATTTGACAGTCATTTCTATAACTATGGCAATGATTTGGATAATCCTGACATGGATTTAGGAAAACTCTGACTTACCAGGTTAGACAAGATGCACAGGGTTGTATCAGCTGCCTGGAGGCTTTAATCAGGCCGTTGTGAGCTTGTGGGCTTGGCCCCACCAGCATCAGTTTGCCAGCACTCGGCCTTTCCTCCCCCTTCGAGGTCCCCGGGAACGTCAGCTCCTGTGCGAGAGAGGCTGGAGGCATGGAGGCTTCCAGAAAGGGCCACATGTTAGCAACACTTAGCTTCATAGCCCAGTTGCTTTTCTCTTTGCACTGCCTACAAGCATGTATGGAATTATCAGATTTCGTTTTAGGCTTGGGGTAACTAAAAAAAAAAAGTCACTTATGAAAGGAGAACAAAATGTATGCTCACATTATTTCTCCCATATTTCAAGAGACAGTACAGAGACATTACACCCTCTATGGGGGTCCTCTCTAGTACTACAGGTTCTAGTCTTGCTTCTCTTTCCACCAGGCTGGTGATTCCTACCCTGTCTTTAGGTGAATGGCAACCCAAAGAATTGTTCTTGTCTTAAATCTTTCCCTAGACTCCAACCAGTATTTTCTCATTAATGCATGCCAAAGTCCAAGTTATTTATTCCAGAATAATGCCACAGATACGCTTCATAAGAGAGTGTATCAGTCAGTGTTTACTCAAAAAATAAAGATCACACAAGATATACAAAAATAGAGGTAAAAATTTACAAGATTGGCTTCCAGTGGCCGCCCACAGTTGATGAGGAAGAGTGCAGAGGGCCTGTCTGCATCCTGGAGACCGAAGGGTCCCACGAAGGCCTGGGGCTCACTGCAGTGTCCCGCTCCGAAGGTCTGCTCCAGAAGGCCAAGAGTCTGCAGGGGAAGCCAGGAGATGACGTCCAAGGTGAAGGTGAAGACTGGAGTTCAGAAGCAGATCTGTCTTTCATTTCCCCTTTTCAGGCTACCCTGGGCATTTTTCTCACACTGGAGAGCCCATTAGTTGACTTTTTTTACTCGACCTGACACCTTCAGCTATCACAGAGTGTCATGATCTTGGCCCCTGCTGTCGTTGGATCTGAAATGTCTCCGGAAAGCCTGTGTATCAAAGTCTTGGTCCCCAGCTTGGTGATGTTGGGAGGTCACGGAATCTTAGGCCGTCGGGCCTAGCAGGAGGTCTTCAGGTTCTGGGAAGCATGCCCTTGGAAGGGATACGGGGACACCAGCCCCTTCTGCTCTCTCTCTTGCTTCCTGGCTATGAGGTGGGTGGATGCCTTGGCGCTGCCACGCCACAGGCCCTAAAGCAGTGGTGGCAAACCCATGGCACGCGTGTCACTCTGTTTTCTTTTAAGACAAAAGATGTTAACATATGAATTATTTTTTCTAAACTGAAACCTCAGAATTCTAGTTTAATTGCAGTGTTGGCATTTTGGGATAAATAAATGGGTTTTGGGTTGCAGTTTGGTACTTGGTCTCTGTAGAGTTCCCCATCACTGCCCTGTAACAGTGGAGCCAATCCACATGGACTGGAGCCTCTAATACTGTCAGCCAAAATAAACCGTTTCTCTTCTAAGCTGGTTATCTCCAGGATTTGTTGCAGCAAGCAGAGCTGCTCAGGGTGGGCACACTTATCTGTTCCTCTTCAGCTTCCTGTCGGCTCTACTCTTGGTCTTCTACCCCAAGGACAGATATTCTTAGAGGTGATGCAGTCTGAACTTACCAGAGGAAAGGTAAATACTTCTTTGGCCCAGTGCTTGACAGGTCACTTCTCTACGGTGGATTATGGACTCACACACGTGGCAGACAGAGTGTGGCGTGCTCTTCAGCTCTTTGGTAGCAGGCCTTAGCATACTAAAACTCCAGAATTATTAGCAAGAGTGTTTTCTGTTGTATACATGCTGTGAAAGTTGTCAGAATCAAAATGGCGTTATTTTTGTCAAACCCCCCCATCCCCCCAAAGAAATGGATAAAGTTGCAAAGAGGTGATCTCGTGTGTGCCGGATAGCAAGCACTGTTCACAGAAAACACGGGAGAGCTGTGACATTGCACAAAGCCTACTAAAACCTTACACAAAAATATACTGCTGTCAGGGTGTCTGTGTAATCTTGGACAGATGCCACTCATTACTGATCTTAGTAGCCAGTGACTGTTGTTTAGAAGATTATATAGAATCCACCCATTCTGCCTTAAAAAAACTTCCCTTTTCCTCAGCATTCTTGAATGTACTCATATGTTGATACAGTATGCATATTTCCATTACTGTGCTACTCCCATACTACTCTATGCTACTCTATGCTGTTAGAGAGTTTCTATTTGTTGTTTATTTTGACCACGCTAAAAACTCTGGAAGGCCAAACCACGAGACACAAAAATCTGTGGATCCATTCTTGTGGGTGCAGCATAGAGCAAGGGCAAGTTAACTGTTAGTCCCGGGCTATGAGCAGGGTAGTCTTGTAGGATTTGATTCTGAGGGCCCTGACAGGATACAGCCCCAGACTTGGGTCTGGGCTTAGAGGCGGTGAGAAAGATGGAAAAGTAAAGTAAGATAGACCAGAAAGAGAGGGCACCTATCTGTTTGGACCAAGGAGTAAGTCAGGCTTACTCCTGAGATAGACGACTTAGTGACGTGTGCCTTGCAGCGCTGGTTTCTGAACTTGAAAAGTCCCTGCCTTTTTGGGCACAGCTGAAGCCCCAGCCTCTTCTCCCTAATATGTGTGAGTCACCCAATAAACAGGACTCTGAGAACTTGTTTGTGGCTAAAACATCCCATTATTTATTTAAAGAATATGCTATGTGAATTATTGAGATACCACAATTCAGCATTTAACAGCAATAGCAAAAGATAAAAACACGAAGCTTCGACTTGTCAGAACACACTTCCACTTCCTTTCCTTCGTGTACATAGTGCTTTTTCCTTCAGCCTGGGCAGTTAGAGCCATTACAAGTGTCTTAGGCTAAGGATTCTGCAGACCACAGCAGTGGCCCCTTACACGCTAATTGGAGGTACTGGCTCTCATCCTCTGTCCGAGATGGACCGTTTTCCTTCCTGGTTGCACTGTCATCTCTTGGCATGGCCTGGGTTAGATGATCCCATTTAATTCACAAATGGCCTCATGTTCCAAACTGAACTGCCCTCAGAGTCTTGCCTCTACATTTTAAACATTTCTCCACCTACTTCTCCAATCTGTTTTTTACTCAGCACGATCTGTCATTCGTGATAAAGACTATTTAAATCGATGAAGTAAAATGGAATCAAAACTGACCTTATAAGGGGATTGGCCTATTGGATTGCCATCAGTTGGCTTGAGAATACTCAAGGGCTGGCTTTGGAGACGATGCAAGAAGGCGGATGGACAAAGAAATGATTCTGAAAGCCTTTAGGTTTTCTTTTATTCTTTGTTTTATGAAAATGTAGTATAATACCACTAAAATTTTTTCTAAATAGAAAAATAAATACCTTTTAAAATTTTTATTTTTTTATTAGTCCATGTTTGTGGTATGTAATGATTGCATTCATCATGGGAAGTTGTACATGTGCAAAACACATCTTAATTCTTTTTATTTTCTCTTCCCCACTTTTCTTCCCCCCTCTCTACATGTTGGTCCCTCATCTACATTTTGGTTCCATCTTAATTACAAAATATCAACTTCCCCTGGAAAAATAAATACCTTAATGCTACTGTTACCATGGTGGTGGGGTCCTGGGACAGGTCTCCAGGTTCTTGTGCTTGATGAACAAAGAGTTAGACTCTGCACTCAAAAAGTAAGGAAAAAGCAGCCAAGTTTAGTGACGTTTAGGGGAAGGTACACTTCATTCTGAGCCAGCAAACTTGTGCCAGTAGAAAGGAAATGGCATGAGTGCTGGAGGGCCCTGGGCTTAAGAATTTAAAATACTGTGTCAGGCTAGGGCACCTCCCAGTGGGCCTTTCAGAGCATGAGTGACTGATTGACAGGGTGCTGGCTGACGGCAGTGCTATCTATTGCGCATATTCTTTCCCATGATTCTCTGTTATAATTGGATGCATACGATACAGTCCACATGTATGAACCTTTAATGAACTCCTAGAGAAGAAAGGTCATTGTAGGTCATGCTGGCAGGCCTAGCTTGCATGTGTCCTGGTTTGGAATTTCAGAAATTTCCAGAGATCTTGTTATTCTTATTTTTGTGTTCAAGAAGTGGGCTTTAGGACAAAAGTCAGGGGGGTCGGGCCTGGTCATTGCTGAGGTTCCACTGAGTGGGGGCAAATGATCCCTTAGCTCCCGATTGTACTGTGTACATTACAACCGCCGAACGAAAATTAGTTTCCTATTTTTTACATTACTGTCTTAGTTATTTTCTCATTGCTGGGACAAAATAACTGGCAAACACAAGTTAAAAGAGGAAAGGTTTATTTTGGTTTACAGTTTGTAGAGGTTTCAGTCCGTACTTGGCTGGCACCAAGGCAGGGTGGCCTGGCAGAGAGGAGTCACAGAGGAGAGACCGTCCATGGTGTGGCACCCATGAAGCAGCCAGCGGCGAGTCTCCCTTTCCTTTTTGCTAGTGGGTCTTTCTATCACCCACATCCAGGACCACGCTAAAGCACTCAGTGAACTGATCCAGTGCCACACACTCAGGATCCAGCCACCTCCCAAAAACAGTACCTGTGAGTACCTGAGGCTTCGGGAATATCTAGATAGAAGCTATACCGCTTACCTTCCAGTTTTTGTTTCTATGTATATGCCTTCTTAAAAAACATTTTATGTGTAGTGAACCTACAGTTATGTGTTTTTTAAAAACTTGGTACTAAGTTACAAGTACTTTTACTGTTTTTACATTTTCTGCATATTTCTCACCTTTTAGTGGTCTTGTGGTCTTTTGTAACAGTGTATCACCATCTGTTTAATAATTTGATAGTGAACATTAGCCATGCAATCTAGTATTGTTCAGGATAACTATTGACCACTTTTAAATGCAGTGTAAATATAATTTAGTACACATAGTAAATTGAATATTATCCATAATTTATGTAATTACAGTAATTAATTCTGAGCTGTGATCACTTTTAACATTGTAACAAGCTTCCTTTATCTTCTCTGTCACTTTCTCTTTCCTAATGTAAACCACACTGCCTCTAGTGGCAGCCTGAGGCAGTAGAATAGACTGGGTGTGAAGCTGGAGAGCTTTGCTACTTACTGCCTGTCCAGCGTACTAATGTAGTTAATATCTTTGCATCTCAGTTTCCTCTTCTGTAAAATGGTTATTGTGTCAGCTGTGATGGTGCTCACCTGTAATCCCAGCACTCAAGAGGCTGAGGCAGGAGGATCGCAGCAAGTTCAGGGCCAGCCTGGGCTCCCTAGTGAGTTCAAGACCAGGCTGGACTACATAGAAAGATCTTGCCTTTAAAATTTTGAAAAAAATGCACAGCATGTATCCCGGGTTCAATCCCCAGCCTTGTGGGGGGCACCTATTCTACAGGATTATTTCAGGACCACATGTAGCAATGTAAATCACATTGCTATTACAATTGCTATAGCAACATCTGCAGCCGGAAGCATCTGCCAGTGATTTTTAATGCTCATAACAAAACGGACCCTCATTCAAGTCTGCAGTGGTGTGGAAACCGAGCAGTCTTAGTGAATGAGTGAGTTTTGCCTGGTGCTGTTTTGTATGTGTATTTGTAAGAGGAGAAAAGGAATCATTTAAAATCAATCCCTTGGAAAGCTTAATAAACACGGAACCTCTCCACGCAGAGGATGACGGCAAAAGTTAAAATGTGTGCACTTTAAGCTTAGCCAACATAATTCAATCCGCAAGGTTCCTTTATGAATGGTGTCACACTGTTATGTATGGGAGAAACACATTTGAAATGTTTCATACTGTCCTTCCAAGTAGTTCTCTACGGACTGCTTACTAACTTCTCCCCTTCCTGCTCCTTGTTTTTGTTTTTTTGAGACACTGTCTCACTCTGCAGTTCAGGCTGGCTTTGAACTCATGGAGAAGCTCCTGCCTCACGGGCCGTTTAACAACTGTTTTTACATCAGATCACACCAAACGTGATCTGGGATAAATAATGGGAATTGTAATAACATACTTCTTAGGACTGTTTTAAGGTCTTAAATGCATTAATTTTCATACCGTAGACTGAGTGTAGTAAGTACTAGTATGTTTGCAATAAAATAAAAATAGAATCATTCCAATGTGCTGAAACTCTTAGTAGTTTTTTATGTGATGTGATTGATACTCTGTTTTCAAGGCTCTAGGAGGAACTGAACATTATGGTTTTTGTCATTTCTAATTTTTGCTTTTCCAAATGATGCTGCAAATGAGCCTTTCCCTGAGCAGCGGCTCCTGAGAGGGTCGGGAGGAAGCAGCTGGTTCCGGGTGCTTGGTGGGGACAGACGTGTGGCCTCTTGAGCTGCTGCACCGAGCTTTGCGTGTTACTGGACCACGCAGTGCCCGAGGCTGCAGGCGGCCCTGCCCTGCATCGGGCCCTGGGCTTTCCGGCCGCCCGGGTCTTCTCCGTGTGGTTGCAGGCACTGCTGAGCCCAGCCACAGGTCTTTGGCCTCCCAGAAACCTCGCCAAACCTCCCACCCCACTTCTTTCTTTCATTTTCTTTTCTCTCCCCGGACTCTCCACAAAGCTGTTCCCCAGAAGCCACTAGGGAGTCCCTTCCCTATGGTAGGAAAGAGAAAGCAATATTCTTGCCATCAAGGACAGGGCCAGCCGACCCTCTGCTGCATCCCTGCTCTGTGCAGGTGCACACTGGAGCCCAAGCCCCCGGCTCCTTCACAGTTCAGTTTCCTGTTCTCCGTCCAGTTTGTGTGTAAGTAACTTCCTGTGGGTCTCCATTTCCTTATGCAGGTTTCTGTGCAGTGAAACGTGTACTAATACAGTGTATGACCTTTTCCGATTAATCTGTCATATCAGTCTAATTCTTGGACACAACAGGGACCCTAAAGGATGAGGTAGAGTCATGCTACCCCTGCAGTGCACATTAGATCTCTGGGCGTTTTTATCCCGCACGACTGAAAGTCTGCGCCCTCTGGCTCCTATCCCTACTACTTCTCTCCGCCGCAGCCACCTTTCTACTCTGTTTCTAAAGCAGATTCTGCACTCAGTGAGGTCACACAGTGTTTGTCTTCCTGTCCTTGTGTGTTTTTCCTAGCACACGACGCCCAGGCTCACGCATGCTGCTGCAAGGGTCCGTGCCCCTTGTGAGAGTCGTGCTGTCAGTGCCCCGTGATCTCCTCTGCCTTGGGTGCACCCAGAAGAAATGCTGAGTCATCTGAGTTAATTAAAATCAAACCGAACCAAACAAAGCAAAAACAGGGATTCTTCAAAGAATAGTGACATTTGTTTGGGAACGAGGAGCAGGGCAGTGGGGGTCCTTGTGCCGTCTTACACAATGAGTCTATTCAGAGAGGTTGAAGACCAGAATGAGGCTTACAGTAGATGTTTTAAAGCAAGGACCCCTGAAAAAGTTACTTGTTTTGTTTTACCCCATCTCTCCTTCAAGCCCTCTCCCCTCCCTGTGTACAAAAGTAAAGCAGTGATCTCCGGCCATAGTGACAACACATGTTCAGTCCACGGCTGAGTGGACAGTGGCTGGACACGTGTCCTCTGGAGGACTCTGTCCGAGGTTGTGATGCACGCGCAGGCCTGGGGTCCTCTCTAGCAGGCTGCCCTTCAAAAGGCTCTTTCCTTTCCAGCCTCCGGCTTTCTTCGCTTTCTGGATTTGGATATTAGGGTTGACACCAGTGGCTGCGTTTACCATGACAGTCGGTGCACACTTCTTTCATATTCCCCGCCCCTTGATCAGGACTTTCTGTTTTGCTACCAGAGATCGAGCTCAGGTTCTTGTGCTTACAAGGCAGGCGGCAGAACCACTGTGCTAAATCCCCGGCCTTGATCAGGACTTTTCCATGAAAACATGACTGATCAAGTGTCCCATAGTTAGCGTTTGGTTGGCTATTGCTGACAGACTGGACCTGACCTGGTCATTGTCTGGTCCCTTGTTGAGGTGGGTGGAAGATGGAGAGGGGTGTGACTGGTGACTGGAGTCAGAGACACGGCCACATGTGAGCAGCAAGGAGGTTAGATGGGGTGACCCTCCAGCCACATTTATCTGGCGTGCAGTTGTCATTGGGTAGCTTCTTTCTAAAAAGTGGCTCGCCAACTCAATGTTACTGGGTTTTGGGTTGCTGGCTTCTCTTTCTGGAGTTGGATTCTAGGTTCTTCTCTCCTCGAACAAAAAATTTAATGAAACAAGCAAAAAGCGGTGCTGTGCCAGGCATGGTGGTGCTTACCTGTGATCCTAGCACTTGGGAGGCTGAGGCAAGAGTATTGCCACAAGTTCAAGGCCGGGCTGGGCTGCATAGTGAGTTGAAGGACAGCCTGAACTACAGAGCAAGACCCTCTTTCAAAAAACAAAAACAAACAGCAATAAAAAAAGGCAGTGGCAAAGTTTATTCAAATAAAGCAAAAATGAGTGGGAGAGAAACTGCCTCTGCAGAGTGAGCTTGGGCTGAGTAGATAAAAAAAGAGGGAGAGAGCAAGGATAAAAGTTCGTGCTGTGCCTCGGAAACAGTGGGGGCTATGATGTAAGGTTAGGATAGCAAAGCCTGCAGGGCATGGATCTGTCCTTCCAGGACGCCCTCTAAATCTCCAGGAAACCCAGGAGAACTTCTACATCCGGGTCCTGAGAGGTGGTGCTGGGCTCCCACGTCTCAGGCTGCCTTGGGCCCAGGCCCCTACTGCAAGCCTGCTGGGTTTGGGAGCTGTTCTGTGCCGTGTCCAGGATCTGGCAGGTAGCTGGTTGGCTTTACTTCCCCAGCCAGCCCTGCTGGGCCCTCATCTCCTACTTACAGTGTCGAGTTCAGGTCTGTCTGTCCTGTGGGGGAGGCTGAAATCGCACAGCACTGGGAAGGCTGTGTTTTGTTAGCGGTTGTACTTCTGTAGAATTGCCACAAGCAACAAGTATGAAGGCTAAAAGGAAAATACGGAACAGCACCAACACGAGCAAAACAAACTCAGTGTACATAATGCTTTTGAGCTAAGAAGCAAGTTTCCCCCACAGTCATACCAGTGTTTGCCAAAGGTAATCAAAGGAAAACAAATTTGTAAGTTTAGTTTTATCCAAAAACCGTAAGAGCACTTATTAGAGTCTTAATTTTGCAGATGTTTTAAAGAATCAAATTAGATGCCAAAAGACTTAGAGTAGTAGTAGTTAAAATTTGATGAGAGGGCTGGGGATTTAGCTCAGTGGCACTGCACCCGCCTGGCAAGGGCCTGATTTCAATTCTTAGTACAAAAAGAAAAAAATAAATTACAATTTGATGAGAGTCCAGCAGTTGACAAGAAAATTTAATTCTCATTGCACATAGTATTTTAAGAGCTCATGATTGGCAGAATCACACTGAGACAATCAGACTTTTATACATTACACATTATAATATACTTACTAGTAAAGACACTAGATATACAGATATAATACACTGATAAAGACACCAGAAAATACAAAAGTAATTTTGACAAAACACAAAATCTTTGATTAAAAAAATCAAAATCTCTTGTAAACTTTTACTAAAAGCAGATATTTTAAGAAAATCTTATGCCAGGTGTGGTGGCGCACGCCTGTAATCCCAGTACTCGGGAGGCTGAGGCAGGAGGATCGCTGTGAGTTCGAGACCAGTCTGGCTGCATAGTGAGTTCCAGGTCAGTCTGAACTACAAAGTTTGAGACATACCCTGTCTCAAAAAACCAAAAAAAAAAAAAAAAAAAAAAAATCTTGTTGCTTTAAGCATAGACTCTTTTTATCAGAGTATAAATATTCAATTTGTAGAAGATCTTATCAGTAATTTTTTAAATTACTGAAACTTGGCCCTAAATTTTCTTTCCTAAGGATGGAATTTTGGTGGAGTATTTCCCTCTCAAATCCTCCCTTCCGTCCAGAGTGGCTGTTTGCCTTCTCTCTCTGTCTTCCCCCTGGCTCCCATCTTCAAATAAATCATCATCTTCTATTTAAAAGAACAAAACCAACTCTTTGCTGCTTGTTCGGACCTTCTATGACTTGCTTAAACCTTTTATTTTCACCTTCCCTCCCTTCTCTCTCCCTTCTCCTTTCTTCCGTCTCTCTTTTTTCTGTTTTAATTTTCCTTACCAAAAATGAATCTTCATAATTGGTTTGCATCTGTCTCTCCCTTACTTACTGATTCTGTTTCCTTCTGTAACATTTTGAAACAATCTTTTAAAATGCTATAAATTTAGACATAGTACTTTTCTCTCAATAAATACATAAACCTGGTGTGGTGGGGTGCACCAGTGATCTCAGCACTCAGGAGGCTGAGGCAGGAGGATTGCCTCAAGTTCCAGGCTAGCTTGGGCTACCTAGTGAGATCCTGTCTCAGAAAAAAAGGTATATATTTTATGTCTTTGTTACAGGTTTTTTTCCAAAACAAATCTTAATTTTTTGTTTTTGTTTTTGTTTTTGGAGACAGTAAATCAGGCTGTCCTTGAACTATGTAGCCCAGACTAGCTTCGAAATCATGATCCTCCTGCCTCAGCCTCCCAAGTACTGGGATTACAGGCATATTCCACCAACCCTAGCTAATTTCTTTCTTCTTCTCCATCCTCCTTCCTTCTCCTCTTCCTCCTTCCTCTTCTTTTTTTTCTTTTTTCTTTTTTTTTTGGTACCGGGGATCGAACTCGGGTCCTTGCACTTGTGAGACAGACCACCGAACCGCTGAGCTAAATCCCTGGCCCCCCTTCCTTTTTTTTAAATGAGGCACTGTTCACTTTATTCAGACAATTTCTCTTTTTCTGTTAAAGTGAGTAGCATTGAGGAGAAATCAGTCTCATTTAGATTCCTACATAGCTCCTTCGAATTCAAGGAGGGGTCAGCTGCCAGGCAGACTGCGAATGAAGGGCCGCAAATCCATTTCTGTACAAAGCTGGGGAGGGGAAAACGCGGAACAGCCGTATGCAGAGCGGGAGACAGTCCTCAGTCCTACCCTGGGCCCGGTGTTGCCCGGGCTTGGCCCCGCACCACACTTTCCTGGAGGGCGGCAAGGTCCAGGGATTGGCGTCTGCAGCGGCGGGCGAGCAAGGGCGAAAGCCCGGCCCGGTGCACAGGCCGGCTCACCACGCTAGGTGCCCGCCCGTTAGGATGAGGTGGTCGCGGATGTGGTGCGCCCCGTGGTCCGCTTGCAGGTCGCTGGCCCAGGCTGGATGGCTCAGCATGACAGGCGTGTGCACCCCCCGGACCTCCTCGCTTGGGCCTTTTGCCTGCCAGGCCATCTTTGCGTATGAAACTACACATGTGGATTAGAATTCTTCACTCTTACTAACTTTAGTTTTAGTGCAGATCCCAGAAAAAAAAAATCTTGAGTTTTTTCCATCCATCAAAAATTTATGAAAACATATTAACAGTCCCAAATATATAGTCTTTTCCATAGAATTTAAGAATCCGGAAGTACTTAATAATTGGTGTTTCAGTATTTTAAGTTACTTAGAAATATCTTGGATGTTTTACATTTATTACTTAATTAACACATCTGAGAAAATTTACGAACATCTATCCCATTTATATTAATCAAAGTTGTGTTCAACAACTACACCAGGATTACTTAGAAAACTGAGCGGTTAGACAAGAGGAGCCGTTATGTCCCATTATGTCCAGTCCTAGTCGGCAGCCATGGGCTGCTGCTGTCCCTCCGTGGCTTTGAGCTTAGGTCCAGCTTTTACCTCCCTGACCTTAGATACCCAACGCGACTCTACACAGACAAAGATGGAAGATGGATTTGTTCTGATTAAATGAGCAACATGACATTAGTCCTATTTTCAGTTTGTTCAGAAATCTGCGCAGTCCCAGTTTTCACCACCGCATTCCCAAGCCCTTGCCCACACTGGAGATTTTGAGTTGGTCTCCCTGGTGGTCAGGCATGTTGGCCTGCTCACGTACCTGCTAGCCATTTTTATTTCTTCTTTGGGGAAATGTCAGTTCAGGTCCTTTGCCCATTTTCTAAACTGATTTTTTTCTTTTTACTGGTGAGTTGTGTGAGTTCCTTACATAGTTTGAATATTAACTGTTATCGGACATGTTTGTGAATATTTTCCTCCTGTTCATTGGCTGCCTTTTCATTTTATTGTCCCTTCATGTTGTGTCCCTCAAAAACAAAAAGAGAAGTTACAAGCCGTGCCATAAAGCAAGAAAAAGCCTTCAGGGAGGTCACTAGAGCTGACTGCAGTGGCCCTCAGGCAGGAGAAGGCATTTGACATATCTGTGACCGCTATGAGGAAGACCAACGGGAAAGGTGGTGATGTCGGCAGAGAGGGGGAGACTCGAAGAAGGAATCCAATGTTTGCTGTCAAAAACACAGCGACATAACCAACAGTGAAACCCAAGACCAAAACACGAAAGTTACCCGAAGTGAGGTCTACAGCAGAACGTGGGAGCATCAGGAGGAGACATCAAGCACTTAACACACACGACGCCGGCACGGCGAGAGGCTGCAAAACAGGACTGGCGTGGAACGGAGCGCAGGGTAGAAGCCAGACGTGAAAAAGCAACACCCTCAAGGAGGAGAGGCCAGTGGTTGTGGGAGACGCCAGTGACGGTGGAGGCCGGGAGGATGGGGCAGTTGTGTGAGGCTGTGATGTGTCTGTGTCCCTGGCCGTGTCGCTGGGTGTGCGTGCGACTACGGCCTGCACGGCCCCCGGAGCGAGCCGTGTCAGGGCGGACTTGGGCGGTGAGTGCGCGGTGGGACCGGCGCGCCCCGGAGGGAGGGCGGCCCCATCTGCGGCGTGGCCTTTGCCTGTGGGTCCAAGTCCTCTTTGCGTTCTGGACCTGTATAGACTTCCTGCCGCGTCCCCTGCTTTTTCTCATTTGGTCCCTGGAGCTCTAATTCTGTTTTACCTTCAGAGATCTCTTTTTCTCGTCACCTTTTCCTGTCGCAGTTGCACTCGTGCCGCCTCTTGTCCCACCCTCCTTTAGACGCTAGAGCAGAACGGATGAGAACTGGTGGGGGAGCAGGCCAGGGTTGTGTCCCGCCGCCCTGTCCGCGGGGAGCACACTCTGCGCAGGAAGGGTGCCCACACATCAAGCCCCGCGAGACTGGTTCAAAACGTGCTGCATGGGCACTTCTTTCGCGAGACCACTTTGTCACCGCCAACAGGAATGTGTGGGAGGGGCTGCCAGGTGGTGGGAAGAAAATACTGGCATTTTCATTTCTTTTTAGGTTTTGTTTTTTTGGTTCTGGGGACCGAATCTGGGCCCTTACACTTGTGAGCCAGGCGCTAGAACCACTGAGCCAAATCCCCGGCCCTCTTTTTATGTTTTTAAAAAGATTTCTATGTGTGTTTTGTTAGTAACTATTATATGCCTATATTACATAATAGTCATCTTTAACAGTTTCTCTTTTTAGAAGTATAGTATATGCTGAATCTTAATTTTTATGACAGAATGATGAAATAGGTGATCTGAAGATTTAGAGAGCAGCGTTCTGGGGAGATTCTGATTCAGTCCTGTGAGCCTTGCTGTGGACAGCGGTCTCGGTCTGTTTTCTGTGGCTACACCTGGCTGCGGTAGACCGGGTAATTTGTGAAGAGAAGAGCTTGCGTTTCCATGTGATCCCAGAGCTGGAAAGGCTGAAGCCACTCCCGTCCCGGCTCTGGCTTGGTGGTGACCGTGTGGCCGGGGGCACCCTGCAGTCCCGCAGAGCCTGTTAACCCATTAATCCACTTGTGGCATAATCTGCTCATGAGGGCATAGTCCCGTGACCCTGTCACAACCCCAAGATCCCCTCCCGACGGGGCTGCTCTGGGTACAAAGTCCTAACACGTCAGTTTTGGGGGAGCCCCTCTGCCCAGGGCCCTGGTGGGGCATGCCAGTCTGCCCTTCCGCAGGGCACAGATTCAGCTGCTGTGTTCTTTCCGCCCTCTCCTCTCCCCCTTTGCTTGCCTGAGACAGTGACACTGAAGGCAGAGCTCAGGGCCACCCAGCCACGAGGAGCGGGAATACGAAGGACCTGGGCTCTCCAAGGGCCCTGGTGTGCCCCACCCAGCCTTTCTCCTCCTCGACAGAGCCAGTGCCAGTCCCTGCAGTTTTCTGTGGCTCCCAAACACGAAGGCCTGGACTCCTGGCCTCTGACACTTTGGCCAAGGCTGCTGGTTCCATGCAAGATGTTGGTGCTCTTAGACTTGAAGGGTGTGAACGTCCAGTGCCTTTGGGATTCTTGGTTCTTTCTCCTTCCCTCCCCAGAGGGAGGAAGATTTCCTGTTGCTCTGCTTGTCGGCTTGGCTGTGCTTCCTGACAGACAGGGAGAAAAAGCCAGCTTGACTCATGCTGTCGGGGTTTGACCTCAGGTCCTGGAGTGGACGGGCAGTGCACTGGCTCTTTCAGGAGAATGGATTCTGTCCTGAAGGTGGAAAGTGCAGTCTCCAAGACATGCTGGAGGCTACGTGACAGGCAGCTATATTCTGTTGGTGGCTCAAAATGAAGGATTTACATTCTGGAAATAGGCAAATGCTACCCACCTGCAAGTCAGCTCCCCTCTACCTTTTCTGGAGGGTGAATTGTTAAACATTGACTGGCATATGCTGGATATGAAGAGAGATTTAGATTAATATTAACAACATAGTTTTCATGATCCTCTTGCTGTCTCTGTGCCATGGAAGAAATCACAAGTGGGCAGGAGCAGTGACAGGCTGATTTCTGCTGAGCAGCCTGAGACCTTAGTATTTGGACCCCAGGAGAACTTATAAGGGCGCAGCTGAGGGCAGAAGCTGCTGTGAGCTTGACTTGGGGAGTAGATTTGCCACCTGCTCCTGTTCCTGTCTTGGCGTTCATCTCTCTCTTGACATTCATCGGCCCTTCCGCCTCCATCCATCCGTTCAGTCTCCGGCCTCTGCTCTTGGGAGCCTGGCTTCTTTCCCATCAGCCTCAGCAGCTGAATTCTGGGCCTGAGGCCACAGATCATCACGTAGTCTTCTCGGCTCCTCAGCCGGGCTTCCCTCTAGGTGCTGCGTACAGGGAGCTGAGCAGACGGAACTCCTGCCCCGGGAGCTAGAACAGCGGCTGCCTCTTTGGGAGATGTTCCCTGAGCACCCTTGCTTTGGCGTGGCATACTGTGTTCTAAGGAGATGCCACACCAAAATGATCACAATGTTCACTGCTAAATAATCTTTCTTTAGAGCTTTTGGTGACCTTTAGATAGCATCAGGATGTGCAATGGCCCGACTTAATCTTTAATTCTGTGCCCGACTGGCCGGAAGCGTGTAAATGGCTGTGGTTTAACTTGCAGGAAAATACATAGCTTTGTATCCAGCTGAGACGCACGCCGGGAGATGCAGGCCCTCTCCTACACTAGTCTCCTGCCCATTGCTCCTGACCTCCCTTTTCCTCCCTTAAAGGCCCGGTGTGCCCCTGAGTTTCCCAAGTCGGGGCTTTGGAAACAACAGCCCCCATCTTCCAGGGCTGGCCACAGACACACCTGCTTTCCTTCCCCCCAGCTCTCACCTCCCGAGTTTTGTACCGCCTCTCAAGGAGCCAGCAGCTGACCTGGCTCTGGTCCAGAGGTGGTGCTGCCTGAGGACCCTGCTGCTTCAGAGATGGCTTCCCCAGCATGAGACCCACCCTGAATGTTCTTCCGTGTGACGCTGGCCCTCTCCTTACAGCTGGTGCTTCTTCAGAACGCTTTGACCCTGAGTGCATGGCGGGTCCTAAAAGGCGATCCAACTTTTGCCTGGATTTTGCTCTTGCGATTTGTCCCTTTGCAGCTCTGGAAGAAGTCTGGCAACCCAGAAGCTGCCATTTTGAGAGAGAGAGAGAGAGGGAGTCCACGGTCCCTCAGTGTCCCAGGCCTCCATGTCCAGTCATCTCCAGCTCAGGCATCAGACGTGTGCGCGACCTCGCTTTCAGACGACCCCAGCCTCTGACCTGTGGCCTTGCCGGTGGAGCAGAAATGACCTGTCTCTTTGCAGCCCCGTCCAGACTGCAGATCTGTGGGTCGTGCAAAGGTTATGTTTTACACGACCAAGTTTTGGAATCGTTTGTTGCACAGGAACAGACGATAAATAAGATAAATGAGCCAACAAGGTGGCTGATTGTGAGAGCTAAGGAGGGAAGCAGAGAAGGGAGACAAACACGCCACAGCAGTCTGAGGTTGACCAGCTGAGCCATGGCTCACTGACAAGTCAGTCTGGGGAGACCTGAGGAAGGGCGGGCGTTCCAGGCACACAGAAACGGAAGGGCACCGCTCGGGGGGCTGGAGGTGCGAACCTGGAGCCGACCCTGTCAGAGCCGTGGACCGCTGTCAGGGCTTTGGCCCTCACTTTGCGTGAGATGAGACCACAGCGGGTGTCGGTGTAGATGTGGCATACTTAGTTTTTCTTTTGTTGGTGCCCGGGATCAAATCCAGGACCCCTGGGAGCCTGGGCAAGGCCTGTGCCCGCTGAGTGACATTCCCAGCCCACGATTCTGCTTTAACCCTGTCAGATCCTTGCATGGTATTTCTAGAAGTGAAATTCTGAATCAGGACATGTCCCCCTTGTCTTTTTGGTAACCTGGAATTAGTGTTACTATCGCCCATATAGTTTCCTAATGACGAAGTACCACAACTAGGTGACTTAAAACAACAGAAAGGAATTAAATCTCAGCCCTGGAGGCTAGAAGATCCAAATCAAATTGTCGGCAGGGCCGCATCCTGGGAGACCTGGAGACTCCTCCTCGCCTCGCAGGGCTGGTGGAGGTTTTCCGTCCTTGCCATTCTTGGCCTGCAGCCACTCACTGGGAGCCCCACTGGTCCTCCCACGGCCGTGGTCTTGTGGGAACGCTGGTCACAGAAAGCTCAGGTATGGAGGCGCTAGGGTAGAGACAGTTCAGCCCTGAGCACTGGCATTTTTAGGAACCACAGGTCGTTCCTCAGAGGGGAAACTTGCCCGCATCTTAGGCTACGCCTGGTGCTAGTCAGCCCTCCTGTGTTCTTGAGTTCGTTCTGTGTGAGTGTGTGTAAGTTGACCTGATCCTTTTTCTCATGATGCAGTGGCTTCACAATGCTGATGTCCTCTAAACACGTCTCTGTGGGTAGACATAAATATTATCTTCAGGTCTTGCGCTTCTGCAAAAGTAAATACGGTGAAGTGGCCTTTTTCTTTTTCTTTTCTTGTTTTTAGTATATGTGCTGCTGAAGTGAGCACTCTTCTTGCTTTTAGGGGCCTTTCTTTGGTCTTTTTTCCCCCCACTTTTCTTTTTTGGTACTGGGAATCAAACTCACACTTGCCAGGGAGGCACTGTGCTGCTGAGTCACATCCCTGCCTGTTTTCTTAATATTTATTATGAAGTTTTCTTCATGGGAAGGAAGACCTTACTTTTGTTAAAAATAAGATATTGCTGAGCACCTCGAGCTGGAGCATCAGCTGTGCACACAAGTGGGAGGAGGGTTGACTGGACTCTGGGTAGCACCAGAGGAAGCACCAAGGGGCACGGCCGAGCACCATCTCTGAGACAAGGGATGAACAAGGAACCTCTCTGGACTCCCCTTTGTTCTTCCCTCAGTGGCCGCCGGGGTGGTGCTTCCCTGCTCACAGTTACTGTCAGCCAGAGTGTAATTCCAGTGCGAGCCGGAGGGTGAGGCTAGGCTTGTGTCAGTGTCAGGAGCAGGAGCGTCCCGATTAATGGAACTTTGGTGGGCCTGGGCTGTGGTGCTGCTGGGGCCATGGTGAAATCAGAGCGTGGTGGTAGCTGCGGGGACATATGTTTCAGGGGCAGGAGGGCAAGGCAGGAGTGGAAGAAGCCTCTTAGGAACGCCTTGGCCGACAGGCTCCCCAGGGAGGGGCAGTCCTACCCCCTCAGGCTCCTCGCAGCTCAGAGCATGAGGGGAAGTCTAGCTCTCAGGGGCTTCAAGGAGGCAAGGGTTGCAGTGCAGCCTAGGCTCTGCAGTGAGGGTTCCAGCGCTGAGGTGTTCGCAGCCAGCTGATGCTATCTATTGAAGACTTAAGCATTTTTAAATAGGTCTTCCCAGACAAGAGATCTCAAAAGGGTACAGTCATTCTGATAAGGATATGGAATTTTAATGCCACCTTGGAGGAGATGATAAGCCATGTGGGTGTGGATGGTTTCAGTTCTCAGACCTACTTTTTAAGATCTTCCTTTTAGGTTCTGGGGAAAGCCTCACGTAGAGAGAGGTTTCACCTCTCTCCGGGCAAGTTCTAACTCAGCGTTAACATTGTCTCCGCCATTCATGAAAAGATTTACTGCGGCTGTCTGACCGGGAGAGGGACCCTCATTTCTGCAGGAGACTGAGCCATGTTAGAATGACTGTCAGGAACTGAGACAAGACATCTGCTGAAGGACGTGCTAGGAGTGTGCAGGCGTAAACACTCGTGTGTTAGCGGTGCTACCTCAGGAGAGGAAACTTCACGGTCTTGGTTCTTTTTCCTGCACACAGGAGCAGCTCTGGGCTGAGCCCGGGAAGGTCTTGCTAAGAGAAGTTCAGCCCTCCTCACACTCACAGACCCAGCTCCTTGGCTCTGCACTCTCATCTGTCTGCATATGTTTATACTCAGAAGCGGGAGGAGGACGATCTCCCCAGGCACCCCTAGTCCAGCGCCACTCCGAGGGAGGCCCTGCGTTTGCTTGTGTGGAGTCCGTCTCTCCGGAACACCTTCCATCTTCTCCCACTTGCTTGGTGCGTGGGAAGCTGACCCTTGTGGCACCAGTCGGCTCTTTTGGTCCCCTGTTCAGCTAATGGGAAGCACAGGCCAGAGGGCAGAGACTGGGCAGAGAGGACTGAGCATCTGCTGGCTCCCTCCGTCCTGTCACCAGACGTCAGTCCCTGTCGAGTGACGCCCTATGCAGAGCTCTCTCCCTTAGAGGAGCAGCGTTCTCCTTTTGGGTCAGCAGGCCTCCAAGCGGAGAGAACTGCGCACAGCCCTGAGTTACTGTACTATTGCTTATGATTTCCCTGCGCTTTGTTCACAGTTTTGTAAATAGCCTGTCTTTTACTAATTATACTAAAATGATCCAACAAAAGGGTGCTGTCTTACCTGTTTGGTCCTTATCGATAGAGGGCTCTGCTGAGTTGTTCACAGAGCTGCAGTTTTGCTTCCCATTGGGTCAAAGCCAGGTGGTGCCTAGAAAATGTTTGATACATGTTTGTTGAGTGAATGAATGACTGACTAAGTGGTGAGATTTGTACTCCGGCTCTTTTTCTTCAAACTTCCAATACGGAGTTGAACATTTTCATGTACAGTATGTGTGCTTGATAGACTCTGAGAGCAATGTTCCCTGAATTTGCCTTAGTGCCTCCTGTCCAGGGTTTTCCTTCTCAGGGAAGCAAAGTTCAGCAAGCAAGACAGAGAGTGAAATACACGGATGTGATTCACGTGATGCCCACCTTCTGGGGACTATGCTTTCTTCAACTCGGGAACAAATAAAAAGTTCAGACCACAGAATAGGGAAGTGGACATTGGCAAATTTCATTTTTATTTTTGTGATCTTAAAGGAATCATACTGCATGAACTCAAACTACCAGTGTTGAATTTACAAATCTTACATGATGTGTATCACAATTATATTGTGTTAAGCATCGTAATATTAGAGGTAAATCTCATAAAACTATACCTATGATTACTATCGATTTTGTGACTTCAGGTTGTAAGGTGATTCATAGCACTTATTCTAATTACAATTCCATGTGCTAGTGTTACAGGATGCCTTCCGGTTGTGAGAGATACCCCGACTTGCATGGTGCTAGGAATACTTTAGTTACTCCTTTGGGAAGATACCTTCAGGAACGGAGCTCAGAGAAATGTCGGGCAGAACAGTTCCAAGACCCTTCAGCATGCCCGACTGGAAGGGAGTTTCTAGTTGCTTTTCACCCTGTCCCATTGGATTGACCTTACAGTGAGAAATTCCATGATCTTCCTCCCTGGATTTCCAAGCAGCAGTAAGGTCCAGGGTGAGTGGTCATAGTACACTTCCTCTTGACGCAGAGCTGTCCCTTTGATGATCTCCAGGGCGCAGTCCTCCTTTGGAGAAGCGTAGCCTTCATAAACCCCTTCAACTGCCTTCCTGGCTGTATCTGTAAGTGGCAAAGGGTGGGTGGGGTCACCAAGACTAGTCGAATCTGTGCCAGAAGACCTGCCAACATCGCGCTAGTCATTGGGACTGTTTCTAGTGATGGAGCCTCACAAGCCCTCAGAGCGCACAAGCCTGCTGGGCAAGGACAGAGGCTTGGTGCAAATGGCAGTAGGGGACCCGCCTGCCTTGCTGGAGATTTGTGGCATGTAGAGGCGATCAGTGGGGTAGCTGAATTGTGCCCTTGCCTGGGTATTGTGTGGGTGTGCTGGGGGGTGGAGGGGCAGAATGAGGTTGGGAGCCACGTGATGTCTTAGTGGGAAAACACCAGAGTGCTGTGCGATAGCAGCCTACTGCTTATAAAAGGAAAGGTGCATCTCGGGGTTTTGGTCCATTCTTCCACTAGAGGGAAACTCCACTGCTGGCTCTTCTCCTGAATTTTCTTGTCCTTTTCATATTGTACAGCTTCCTCCACTTTCCATTTCTTTGTAGTTTCACTCTGTGTCTTTGCCTATTTCATTCTCTAACTACTATTCAATTACTCTTAATAAAACTTATAATATCTGCTGCATGTTTTGGGTAGACTTGCATTTGGACTTAGAGAAAACCTGTAAACGTTGTACAGAGTGTTCTCTGTCTACCCCACTCTGCTTCCCAGGTCGTAGCATCATATGTAACTGTTGTGCAGTGACCAAGAGGTTTAACAGAATTAAGTAAATTACAAAACTGACTTTCCTCTAATGTCCTATTTATGGTCTAGGGTCATATCCAAGATTGCAGTTAGAAGTAATTTCTTATTTTTTCATCAATCTGTGACCGTATTTTCTTTCCTTGCCTCTCATGGCCTTGACACTTTGAAGAGCACTGATCAGTTTTTTGTTTTGTTTTTGGTAGTGGGGATTGAACTCAGGACCTTGCTCTTGCAAGGCAGGTGGCAGCACCATTGAGCTAGATCCCCAGCCCTACGGATCAGTTGTTTGAGGAATGTTCTTTGGGTTGATTTTGTCCATTATTATTTTTATGGTTGGGGTGAGGTTATATAGTTTTGGTAAGACTACCACAAAAATAATATTGTGTCTTTCTCAGAATTTATCAAAGCGTTTATAATTTCAGTATGTCTTACTACTATGGATATTATTGAGAAAAATACATATGTATTTGTTAAGTCTCATATGGAAAAGAAATGGCCATTGGGAGTCCGTAAGGACATAAGGTGTTCGGAGAAGGACAGGTGATGAATGTGGTGTCACTCAGCAGAGCTGGTGGATGGCATGGGAGGGCGGTGAGAGTGGCTAGAGAGAAACCCACCAGTGGTGCAAGTGCTTCATTCAATGAGAGCACCTGCTTTCCGTCCTGCCAGCGCATCAGTCTGGGCCAGGGAGGACAGCGCTCTCTTCACCCGCTGTGGCCAGGCAGAGTCCTGCCAGCTCACCTGTGTCTATGAGGCCGAGGACACACAGAGAGATCGACACATTGACTTTGCTCACGACAAATTCTTTCCTAATGGACGAGAAGAATCCATCCAGAGCAAACTTGCTTGCAGAATAGGGAGCAACCAGAGGATAAGGTATTTTCCCTAAATGGTAGATGGAAGGAACAGTTAACAAGGGGTTCCAGTTCAGCTTCTGATAGAGCTGTGCACTGGTCTGCAGTAGGCTTTGTAGCACCCTGTGGTCTGCCCTCTGAGTTTCATCTTCTCACTCTTCTCTAAGTTATCCTGCTGTGTTGAATTTCTGAAGTGAAAAACATCAAGGCATTAAAGGTACAGAGTGCGGAATGGGCTGCAAGGCAGGCGTCCTTGGAGCAGGATGGGTTAGGTTTCATAAGCTTGGTAAAGCAGCCGGGCTGCATGCAGCCCCTCAGCTCTCACGTTCCACCTCCCACAGGAGAGCTGGGGACGAACAGTGACAGGAGCGAGCTCTCCACCACCCCGGAGCTGCCTTCCATAGTGCAAGGGGGTGTTTTACACCAAAGGGATTGGAAACCCTTGCTTTCAAATTTTACACAGATGCTGCCCTTCACTACCTGACTTATTCCCACTTCGGGTTTTGGAGGCTGTGTGGACGTGTGGAGCAGAAGAGCTTGCCCATGACTCGCTTTTGAGAGGTGAGAGTAAAAGTGGCCTGAGATGCTGCCATTTCCTGAGCCTTGCTGGAGCTACTGCTGTAGAAGCTGGGTGATCTTGGGCTGGTTTCCATCCCCTGCTTCCCTCCTACGGTTCCACTTCCGCTCCCTGTATGCAGAGCAGTTTTGCTCTGTGCCCTGGATATTATGAATAAGCATTATAGAGTCTCTCGATTTTTCGCATTCCCCCAGAGTCTTGGTTTTTCTTTCAAAGTGAGCCGTTCACTTGGATGAAGCCGCGTCTCCTGCCGAGGGCACCAGCTGGAATCTGCTCAGTTATTTGTACCCTAATGGGGCTGCTTGGCGCCTGCACTGCCCACGAGTAGTTTGGGAGTGACCCGGATTTGGACTGAGGTCACAGAGGCCAGCCTGTCCGCACCTTGCCCACCTTGGCAGCCATGGAGCAGAAGGCAGTGCTGCCAGGGAAGGCAAGGATGGGCCGACGGGCTGGCCTTTCTGACCTCCAGTTCTCCAGGCTGGCTGTTTTCTGCTCAGGTCTTATTTTCAGGGAAATGGGGTGCTGTGGCCCTTCCCTTGGAAGCATCTTCCCCTTCTCGTTTCAGCTGCCTTCTTATTTCTGGGGTTTCAATCTAGTAAAATTGTAGGTTTCCACTCCAGGTATGGCCCTGGTTGGGATTCTCTTAGGAATGAAGCTATAACACTGGGCAACGTGGGTAATGTCTTTTGTTTCTTGTAAGGGTTAACGACTCTCTGATTTCTGTATGGTTTTTATTATTTTCCAGTGCTATCAATGGTTGTATTTTATATTTTGTCAAAAGAGAGCTGAATTTAATCCTTACGGATAGTTTTCCTCAGTTCTGTGTGGCCTGTGTGCCCAGGGAAATCTGATACCACGCTAACTATAGGGATAAGCTTGTATAATACAGTTAATCTCATTCTTTTGATACAGGAATGGGCATGTGGACCATTCTGGACCAAAGAGACCTGAAGAGAGTTTTGTTGGAATGTCACAGAAAGCTCTTTTTTCTCCAGGGACTGGTTTTGGGAGTGGCAATCCTTGTCCTGATGGGTATTTTGTGCTCAAGTATAGAGGCCAGAATTTCTGTTTGAGCTCACCGCCACCCAGAGGAGGGGCTGCACACAGGAGTGGGTGGGGCCGAGGGAGTCCTGGAACACTGTGTGAACCAGATCAACTGTGGCGCCTACCCCAGGTCTGAACCTCCAGCATGTTAACACTTTTCCTTATTGTTTAAGCCAAAAATAGATGCAAATTATTTGTGGGAATAGCATAGTAGTTAAAAGGATGGGCTCTAGAGTTAGAGGACCTGGACATTAATCCCAAATGTGCCATTCCTTAGCTAGACTATGTGAACAATAATATCACCAAACTAAAGTAATTCATGTGGTATACTTAACTTGAATTCTGGCATTTAGGGAATGCTATAATTGTTAGCAGTGTGAATGTTGAAATTGGTGAGAAAAATAGGAGTTATTCAAAAAGTCATTTGGGGACAAATAGCTAGTTCTTGAGAAAAGAAAAATACCAAGCCAGTTGTGGTGGCACACACCTATAATTCTAGCACTTGGGAGGCTGAGGCTGGAGGATCACTGCAAAGTTGAGGCCACCCTGGGCTACATAGTGAGTTAAAAGTCAGCCTGACCTACATAGCACAACTCTCTCTCTCTCTCTGTCTCTCTCTGTCTCTCTCTCTCTCTCACACACACACACATACACACAGATATTGGTGAATTTATCATCTTAAAGTAAGAGATACTTTTAAAGCATGAAATCAGACATGTGCACTGAGAAGCAAGATATAAGTACATTTGAATATTCAAATTTTAAAGCCACCGTGTGTCTCTTGTCCTATATACAACTCCTTCAGAGAGACTTCCCCAGCCTTAGAATGTTAGTAGTGATGGCTCGTGTGAATGATAGCTTAACACATATGATGCTCCCTCGAGAAACTGAAATAAGTGATTCAGGGTTTGTATTGTTGTTGTGGAGTTTGAACTAAAAGGTCATCTCAGCTTGGGAATGGGGTATCTCTTGGTACCATGGTCAGGGGTAAATCAGTAGACAACTATCCTGCAGAAGTAAGTGGGAAGACGGGGCAAACCTAACCCCAAACTTGGAGCTCAATAGAGCTAAGATGTTTTGAGTGCTTATGCCTCAGTCTGAAGCATGCACAGAGTACTTATCTAAAGCCCTAGCGCTGGATGTGTTATAAAACTGAAAATGGATTTCTGGGTTTTAGAAGGTGGTACAGGGTGCGCCATGTATTATGACAGACCCCCAGGAGGGCCCAGGAAGCCTCCCGTAGGTAAATGCAGTATTATTTCTGCACTTGCACATTTGAAAGTTTGCTCTAAGGTAAAGAAAGACCTTACTTTGGCTCAGTTTAAATTAGTGATGTAGAATTAACCATGAAAAGAAAATCCTTAGCTTCCAGAGCTTTATTATTTCTGTTCTTTTCTTCCATAGAGTTTTGGCTTTTAGAGCTGCAGATGAGGGTTGTGAGCCAGTCCAGACTCACCCAAGGGAAGCTGGAATGTGTCAAAAAGCACGAAAAAGAGAAAAATCACCCAGGTTCTTAACATTCCAGGCAACCTTGGTGCACCTAATTACAGTCCATTTCTAATCACAGATACTATGCTCACACATTTTTCCATGTAATACTGATTAGTTTATATGAGGAAACTGCTGCATTCTGCTCTCTATAAAATATATTTAAAAGCCTCAGAAAGCTGAAGAGCACAAACTCCTCTAAAAGTTCAGATTTTTTTTAAAAAAAAAAGACCCTATAGGTGAAAGGACCCAGTCAAAGTGGAATAAACAGTGAGCATCGGGTGTTAAGATCAGACTTCTGCTCCAGGTTCAGCCACATTCAAGGCTGACACCACCAGCCAGTGGCAAAGGCCCAGTAGACTGTAGGGGTTCCAGCCCCGCTGTGTGCTTCCATGGGGTGTGGGAATGCAAACAAACAGTCAAAAGCAGGATAGGTTTGCCACACGTAGACCCTCAGCTAGCCCAAGAGAGTGAGGGGCTGAAGACAGGATGGGAGTTAGAGGGCAGGAATTAGCAGGGCCTTGCAGATCTTCTGAGAAGGGTCAGGGACTCCCCTCAAATCAATCCTTGAGGAAGGAAATTTAAAAGGACCGTTCAAACCAGTGCGGTGGCACACACCTGTTATACCAGTCCTCTGGGAGGCTGAGGCAGGCGTATCGCAAATTTGAGCCCAGTCTGGGTAACTCAGTGACTTAGGGAGACCTCACCTCAAAGTCAAAAGCAGAATAAAGGCTGAGGATGTAACTTATTGCAAAAGCCCTGGGCTCAACCCCCAGTACTGCTAAACATAGCAGCAGCAACAACAACCGCAGCAACAGCAGCAGCAGCAGCAGCAGTAGTTTAGGAGCCTGAGGGACAGAGGGAGACAGACTGACTCCTCAGTGAGTGCAGGCTGTGGTCTGTGACGGAGTCCGTAGTCCGGCTGAGCAAGGCTGAGATCAGGCCCACATCTTGCTCACCACCCTGCTGGTCTGCTCAGAGTTGTCCCTTCCCTCCAGGGGCCGTTTCCTGGCCTGTCCCCAAGGACAGCTCAAGGGCTGAGCACGCTCCCCTCTATTTGCACTGTAGTTTCAGGGCCGAGGGGAAATTCCTTAAGTGACTCCAGCCAAATCACAAGAAAACTACTAACCGTCTAGCAGGGGACTTCAAAGGGCTTCTGAAAGCATCAGGAGTGCTTCTGCACTCAGCCAGTAGAAGGCATGAGCTCTGCCCACTCTCAGGGCCTCAGAGACCAGGGGCTGCTAGCTGGGTGCAAGCCAAGCAAACTGTTCCTACTTCCTATCTCCTACCTCTTCTGGTCTCGCCCCTTTTCTCTGACCTGAGACAGGCTATAGGAGCCTGGTGAGCGAGGAGGAGGTGGGGAAGGGAGGAGAGGCTGAATACATGTCTTGTGTCCTGGGTTTCCTACCAATAGCATGTCCACCTTGACGCAGAGAGTTTTGTTTCTGTAAATTAAATTACATGTGAGTAGACATTTTAACTATCGAAGTAAGACTCTTGTTGAGACTGGAAATCAGCCAGGGATGCTGCTGCTGCTGCTGATTATCCTAGAGTGACCAGAAAAGCGTTTTCTTCTGCCCTACAGCAGGTTTGGGGAGGAGCAGGTTCCCGTGACATGGGTGGTAGGGGAAGACTGACTCCATCTTCTAATGGGGCCCTGTGAGATCCAGCTGTCCAGGTACAGTGGAGAAAACAGGCAGAAAGGGAGCTTCCTTAGATAAAACGAGGGAACCAGCGTCCTGTTCAGATACACAGGAAGTGAGGGATCAGAGGCCCAAGTGGATTTGCCCGAGGTCAAGTTTTGGTTTAGGTGTGGTGGCCCGAGCCACCGCAGCGGAACAGACAGATGGCAGTTGGAGTTTTCTTCTGGAAGGTTTTAGACCACAAAGGAACAGCTATGGTGGCTGTGTCTTTTGAAGTTGAATACGAGACAAGCAGTCTGACACGTATGAGTGCAGACGTGGTGATAAACAGGACAGAATGTTTGCAATTAGCTCTGTCCCAGAAATGCTGGGACTTCGCCACTGTAGAAACAGCGAGAGCCAGAGAGCTGGCAGGAAATCTGTGTGCTGTGGCTTGTTACCACGCAGAAGAGGTCAGAGGGAGGCCCTGGTGCTTTTTTCATCCCCTCCCCACCCTCCTAGCTGAGATTTTGAAATGATTTCCATTTCAAAGGCAGATTTTCCACGGCTTTAAATGAAGCTGAGAAGAAAGTGGACAGGACTGAAAGGCTCCCTTCAGACTTTTGGAGCGGCCCGGCAAGTGAGCTACATCTTTATGACAGCTTCAATCCGAAAGCCGCCGTGCTGCATGGCTTTGGCACCGGAAATGCACCCGAGGCCAGCCAGTGGGAGAAAAGCACCCCTTCCCTCCACAGTTCTTCGCACTGTGGCTCCAGTTCTGTCATTCTGGGGGTTGAATTGCTTTGTGAAGATAACTCTGCCCTCTCTGGGCCCTGGAGGACCTGAGGTGTCATCAGAAGGATTGGGACCCTCACTTCCAGTGGTAATTGCAACCATGGGGAGGGATGGGAGTGACCCGGAGTCTGCGGAGAATGGAGAAGAAGGTTTGGGTTGGAAGAGTCCTAAGGAAATCACCAGTGGAGGCTGGGGTTATGAGGAGCCTAAAAGACTGAGCAAGACCATTTAGAGTTGCGGGCAGTAACCCAGCAGAACGTCTGGGCTAACGATGCTGAAGGAGAGTATGGTGTTGAAACAACGCGAGGACGCGAGCTGCTTTGGAGAGGAGTTACTGGATTTCACAAAGTGACTCTGTGCACGTGTGGGGCCCGAATAGCAGGGTGTGCAGTGTGGCTCCTCCCGTTGTGCTAGAGAATCAGCACGTCTTCTGTGGTAAGAATAAAATGACAGGTGTGAAGAAATTCTGCAGTTGGAGGCTGGGCCCCAGCCGGCTCTCCCAGCACTGTGAATTGGCGGCCCGTATTCCCGCCTTGGCTGCATCTCTCGCACTGCCAGCCACAGGAGAGGGCTCCGAGGGCGACATCTGGAGCACTTGACACTGACCCCGAGAGCTCCAGGGCTTGCATTTGACTCCTGCCTGGAAGTCTCAAGGCCAGAAGCAGGGTAGACCAGTCTGTCTGCCCTACCCGAGAGCAAGGCTGAATGCATGGCAGGGGCGGTTATGTCCACGGATGGCAGGATGCCTAGAGACCAAATGTGGCTCCCATGGGAGGAGCAGGTGTGGCGTCTGCCCAGGGACAGTGGGGTGCACTGAGCCGGGGGGCTGGGCTGGAAGTGGGGAGCTCGAGGAGGCATCACTCCGTCTAGGAACCGGGAGCAGGCGTGATGATGCTGGCACTTTCTGCAGCGGATCTCGGAGAACCCAGGGAAGGCCCTGCCAAGTCCACTCTGACACCCCTCTAAGTCACTAGATTCCTAACATGGGGACTTTTGTTCTCTTTAAGTGATTCCGACTGACAGAAAAGGGGAACGATTACTACATACTATCTGTTTCCTCCCGAACCATTTGAGGGTAACTGCTGTAACCAGGGCCACTGCTCACCTCTTGTTCTATTATCCTGGAGTACGTTAGTGTCATTTTCTCAACGTTGGGATGCTGCCCTACGCAACCACATCACAATCATCAAAGCGAGGGAAGCGAGTCCTTGGTTTCTCGGAGCTGTGGTGACAATGTGTGGCGAATGGGCTCATGTAGGACTAGACACGGATCCTCCAGTAGTGGAGGAGTTCATAGGTGTGAAATCCAGGAGTCGGTGTGGCCACTGTACCTCCAGAGGCTCCAGGGGAAGGTGCTTGTTAGCATTCCTCACAGCTGCATCGCTCTAATCTGTCTCTTTCTTTGCATGGCCTCCTCTCCTCTTCCTCTATTTCTTATAAGGGTGCTTGCCACTAGATTTAGAGCTCCTGCAGGTAATCTGGGCTGATCTCAATATACTTAACTTCATGGCACCGGTAGACTTGCTTTCTAAATAAGGACGTATCTGTGGGACTGTTGAGTTAGGATGCAGGGTCTTTTGGGGGGTCCAGCATCCAATCTGTGACAGTAATAGTGATGTACTTCTGTCATCTAATCCACAGACCCCTTCCAAGTTTTGATACCAGTCTCCAGAATATCCTTTGTAGAGCGAAAGGGTTCAACCCAGGATCAGGTATTGCACTTAGTTGTCATGACTCCTCGACTTTCAAGTTGAAATGCTTCCCTAGGCATTATTTGTCTTTTATGACCTTGACGCTGTGCATGAGAACAGCCAGTTACTTTGTACAAGCTGATCTGGTGGGGCTGGCTCACACCGGGTCATGGGAGCTGACTGCTGAATGTTCACAAATTTTGCAAGCCAGTTGACATCACTTGGCTCTTGCCTATCATGGGAGCAATTGCACTATGGACCTGCTACGAGTCAGGTTTAAACAATTTTTCCTTCTGGAGGTGGGTTAAGTATTTATCAGCATATCGATGATGAATGTCCTTCAGTTGGATTTGGCTGATGTTGCCTCATGATGTGATTTGGGCCACACAGCTTGGGCAGGAGCACAGAGGTGGAGCTGTGCCACCTCACATTGTGTCAGGCGATACATGATCTCAGTGGACCCCATTACTGTTGGTTTGATTAAACCAGATCATTGGACTCAGGTGGTATCTATCAATTTCTTCACTGTAAAGTTATTTTCCTTCTTCTCATGCTGAAGCATTTCCTAGGGTGTTACTTTTTACCCACTATTTTAACCATTTTTAAGCATACAGATCAATGACCCTCAGTTCATTCATATCATTGTGCAACTGTTTTCACCATCATCTCCAGAATACTTTTCATGTTGCAAAACTGAACTTTATACCCATTAAGGAATAGCTCCTCATTCTCTCCCTCCCCCAGTTCCTGAGCCACCATCCCACTTTCTTTAAATTTGACTGCTCCAAGTCCCTGGTCTGCATGCAGTCCATAGTCTTTGTCTTTTTGAGGCTGCCTATTCGACTTTGCATAATGTCTGTGAGACTTATCCGTGTTGTAGCATGCGTTAGAGTTCCTGCTTTTATAAGGTGGGATATTTCATCGGATGTATGTGTGATGTTTCATCACTCATCCGTCCGTCGATGGGTGCTCGGGCTCCTTCTGTGTAACTGTTGTGAATGCTGCCACTGTGAACACGGATGAGGAAATAGCTCTTCGAGACTGTGACTATGTGCAGAAATGAATTTCTGGATTATACGCTAAACTTTTTCTTGGATTTTGAAGCAGGGTCTTGCTATATAATATAAGTTGGCCTTGAACTCACTGTGTAGCCCTGCTGACCTCGGACTTGTAGTGATCCTCCTGCCTCAGCCTCTCGGGTGCTAGGATCACAGGAGCATGTGTGTGCACCAGCACACTGGGCTAATTCTATTTTTACTTTTGTGAGAATTGGTGTACAGTTTTCTACAGTATTGGTGCCATTTTACATTCCCTTCAGTAGGACACAAGGGTTCTAGTTTCTGTACATCTCCACCCACACTTGGTTTCTTTTCTCCTTTTCCCTCCTTCCCTTGCTCCCGTCCCCTCCCTTGTCTCTTTCCTGCCTCTTTGCTCCCTCTCTTCCTCTCTCGTTTTTTTTGAATAACGACCATTCTGCATAGATGTGAATTGCTATCTCATTGTAGTTTGGATTTGTATTTCCTTAATGACTGGGTCTGTCGAGCATATTTTTACACGTTTATTCGACACCGTGTGTTGTCTTGGGGAAGCGTCTGTTCAAGTCCCTTGTCCATTTTCAAATTAGGTTGTTTGCTTTTTTGTTGTTGCATAGGGTGGTACTTTGAGACCATGCAAATACTCTCTTACATTTTACTCGCTGGTTTAGCATCTGTCAGTGCATTCCGGCTGACTTACTACTATGAAAATTGCTAATTGGTGATTTTCCAATATCATTATTTTTTCTGTATTTATCATTTGACTTTCCATTGGAAAAGACTTCTCTCTCTGTTTATTCATTATTTATATCATCATGAACTTGTTTTCTTATTGCATGTAATGGATTGTTATTGCCTTTATTATTTTAATTCTCCAGTGGTCCCAGATTAGGCTAATGGGATCCTTTAAGGCCAGGGTCTGTGTCCTGGTAACGTGTGCCTATAATTATGATGATGATGATGATGATTATTCTTATCTTATTACCCGGGGTCAAACCCAGAGCCGTGCGCGGAGTTACATCCCCAGCTCTGTTGTTTGAGCATTTCTTTCCTGACCAAGCAAGGTTTTCAGGCTCATTTTTATATTGTTCCTCCCATTGCCCTGCGATCGTTTTTTCAAGAAACATTGGTTTCCTTTAGTGGAGAATGATATTTAGAAAACCAGATCTGGGAGTTAAGCACATTCCCAGGCCCTCTTAGTGGACAGCGGGAGGGAAATGCACGCATGTATGTGGAGACGCGCGTCTATTTCTGTAGCTCCCCGTGTTCGTTAGACACGAATTCACACCCGCGCCTCTAACCCCAGCGCACCGCGTGGGCTCTCTCCCACCTCCGTTCACATTTGTCACACCGTAGTGAGAAGCTGCTTCCGCTGTTCCCAGTGTGCACGCGTCCTCGGTCAAAGCCTCTGCACGTCTGCGTGGATGCTCCCCGCATCAGCGCGAATGCCCTCTTCGTGCCACACACACCTGCCCCTCAGGTCACCTCTCTGAGCTCTGGGCTTCCTCAGGCTCTGACATTCAACCCAGGCCGCACTGCTGCCTCGCCCTCACTCTGTCTCCAGCATCGCCAGGCCCCCGCGCCCCTGCCCTGTCCTGCTCACGCCGCCAACCTGTGCGGCCCTGTCCCTCCTCCACGAGGGCATTGCTTTGCTCATCCTTCTGAGCGGCCTCAAGATAGGATTAGTTAGGGCCAAAGCTGCTAAATGGTCTGCAGTGCGTCACATAGTTCCACACAAAGCAGGATTGTCCTACCCCAAGGCCAATAGTGTCCCCATTGAGAAACCCTGGCACGGAAGCCTGGGGACAGAAAGAGAGCTCAGAGGGAAACATGGCCGTGCACCACCATCGCAGTCCAAGGAGGGACGCGAAGTCAGGGATCCAAGGACTAGCAAGGCACCTGACCGCCTGCTCACCGAAGGGTGTGCCGGGTGTCTACCGGTGTGTTAGTGTCGGGCCCAGCCGCGAAGCACAGCGCCTCCTCCGGAGGCTGCGCTGCTCAGTGTCGCGTGTGGCGCACTGCGGCGGCCCCGGGAAGACCATGCTGAAGACACCTTGCTGCTCTGTGCACCAAGAAGCAGAGTCCTGCAGAAGACTGGTGTTGCCATTTATCCGTGTGTATTTGTAACAACACTTTGTAAGGCCCTGTGTTCCTCTGTGCAGTGCCGTCTGATGCTGGGTCGTGTTTGTTTAAAGAGTGTTTTCCAAGTCAGTGACACCTGTTTTGCAACTTTGGATGGTGGCACTTTGTAGATCTTCTAATAAGATCTTATTAGTAGTGAATAAGATTAAGATAGTAGTAACATGCATTTATTACTTCCGTTGAAGTAATTGCTACTTTGTTTTTTGTTTTGTTTTGTTTTGTTGCCTTTCATTTTACATCTATCCCAAAGGACTTGGGAATTTCTTTTGCCTTTAGTTTCTTGCTGGGTGTAAAATTGACAGTCTGTCTTCGTGTTCTCTGTACCAGAAGACAACAGGGGTTCGTCTGCTTTTGGGTGTCTCCCTTTTTATGTCTGCATAGGCCCTTGGTTGATAACGAGATTTGGGTCATTCTGATATAAGCCATGTGTGCTTCGTTCATATCAGATTTTGCCGGGCTGCTCTGGGCCTGTGCATTTCTCTGTGTGCCGTCACTGCTGGTTTCAAGGCTGACTCCTGAGTCCTTTTTAAAGACATGATACCTCGTAGTTGTGTCTAATCAACAGAGCACACAATTCCAAAAGGAGGGCAGTGTGAGCTGCAGTGGCTGTGTTTGCAACGCCGTACTGCCGCCTCCCTGACAGTGACTGAGATCCGTCTAGGTGCAAGGCACAGCTCTTTCAGTGTGGTTAAAATGTGAATAAATGTGCATTTTGCAGTCAGTGAAACACATCACAGCCATGAACTTCCCGTTGCTCCAATTCCACACTCATCAAGCAGTATCGTAATGATAAACTTAGATGTTTTGTTTTCTAATACATTAGGCATTTGGATGGCCTAGAAATTGAAAATCCTGGCTGATAGAAGCAATACGTAGAAAAGGATATGCAAGGGATCCAGACATCAACCCCGTTTCTGATCTAACACTGTCTTGTCTGTGGTCGCAGCTGATTAGACCCAACAAAGTACTTGTACTTCTTTGAGCCCGTTATGAATGGCATGGAGGGGTTGACATACCATTCAGCTGGGTCATTGAGATACCTCTTGTTCAGAAAGAATTTGGAGTCAGACATTGATAGGCCAAGGTCATTGGCAGCAAGGTGGAAGTTAAAGATGTACTGAGAGCTGTTAAGCTGAGAAGGAGGCTGAGCTATGCACGGATGAAGCAGAGGTGGGGAGAGAGAAGGAGGAGGAGGAGGAGGAGCAGGTTGCTGTGAGAAATAGCTGTTACAGTGCCATCCCTGGGTAGGCCATCCCGGGGAGGCCTTGTTCCCCAGAAGTTTCTCAGTCTCAATTCCCATAAAGCCTTCTGTCTCTATAAGGGTGGACTGAGGCAGATATGTGTCCTGTGTGGGCCAGTGAGTAAGTACCCCTTCAATAACATTCTTTAAATGTTGTTCAACATTTATTAGAGCCCAGGGGCAGACTAATTTTCTAATGCTAGAAATTAAGGCGGTGTTTTACATCCTTGTTATGTGGGGGTTCTTCAACTTGATAACTTTTGTAAGTGTTAAATCATTAAAAACTAACATTATAAAATCAGCTCAGTCATATATTAACTGGGCTGGTTTTCAGTTGGCTGTGTGGGTGGACTTCAGGTACATATCAGTGGGCTCTCTTCTCCCTGCTCTGTCTGTAGGTTCCCAGTTCCAGAGGAAAACTCCTACAGCGAATGTTTCTGTCCCTACACCTATGACTGCAGTGGTGGTTAGTCCTTGTTAGTTGGTGGCACTACATTTCCTGGGTGAAATGATGGGAATACTTTTCAGGCTATTTATACTTACTGCCAAATTGCTTAAGATAAAATGAGAGTCTGGACATAAACAAAAATACTGAAAACTTAAAGTGAATAAAAATGGCTGAGGATATCGCTCAGTGGCAGAGCACCCGTGCAGCATGCACAGGGCCCTGGGATTCAGTCCCTAACACTGGCAGGAAAACAGCCACCAGAGCATAAAGGAACATACCTTTTCCTGCCAAAAGCGATGGCAGTGCGGATCTCACAGCTACTTTGTAGTGTTAACAGAGCTTTCCTCAAGTGACAGAGTCACAAAAGTGACAAACCAGACAAGAAGAAAAACTAACAACATTAACTTCCCACCCCATGGGTATTTAGTAATTGTAATTTGAATTTGTCTCCTTGTAAGATTGAACACAGTCTCTGTCTTCCTCACGTCAGCCAACTTGGTTTTGGTTAGAATTCTAAAGCCTTTTTAAAAAAATTACTCTAATAAAATTTGTGCTACACTTACTGTACATTAAGTGGTTTAGCAGCATATAAAATGAAAAGCCTCTACCTTTAAACACTGTTGAGCTCATACTATATCCGCTGTTCTATAAATCGTTTTCACGTAAGCATATGATTTTTCAGTCACACCCTCACACATTTACATACTATTGCCTGCAATTTAGGAGTCGTCCAGGTGGTGGATACTTGGGTTGTTTCCTGTTTTCGCCGTGCAGCGGGAGCAGGGCAGTAGCACGCTGGCTGAGCTCACACGGGATGTGGGCTGCACCTCGCCCAGGCTCATCCCAGGGATTCGACAGAGTCCTGAGCAGGCCCTCGATAGGTGATAGGCACATTCTGAATGAATGGATGTATTTGGGGAGCACTTGTGCAAGTTTGTTTGCAGAACAGATTTCTCAGACATGAAGTCATACTTTTTCCCCAGTCACACCTCTCCTTGGAGACCCTCAAGTGGATTTTACTCATTGAAATGGATTTTGACAAGACTCTCTCTTGAGTCAAGATCAGACCTATAAAGCTATAAAGTCATATCAAGTCCGATGTGCTTTTCACTTTATTAGTTTGATATTTAGGGTCAATGAAATCTTTTTTTTTTTTCCAAGTGTATAACAAGAAGCTGCGTATGAAATCAATTCGCTATATTTGTAAAGAAAATGTTTGCTAGCATCTGACTGGGCAAGATCAGAATATAGCAGTCCACAGGCTGAAAGAGCGTATAAAATTATGAAAGAGGGGCACGTTCAGTGACCAGACTGCTGTGAAGTCTGCTTGCTGTAGGGTGGGGCTGTGCCGACCCTGAGTAGTAAACATAGGGCAGCACTGCACTTCTGTGGGCAGGCGGCTCTCACGCTCCCTTCCCAAGTAAACGGAAAGGAAAGTCACAGCTGCTAACTTTCTTCCTTTTGCCTAAATGTTGTCAATTCGGAACTGTATTTGCGTATTCAGCAAATACGCATAAGGTAAGGACTCCTGTGTGCTCAGGGTGGGAAGAGGAGGCCGTTCCTGAATGCACTTTAACTTCTTTTCATTTTTGTGTATTTAAAGCCTGGTCCTTTACATTTTCTCCTGGTCCATTTTCTCCGAAGCTGTTTGGCAGTAGCTACTGTTCACCCTAAAAACAGTCCCATCATTTCACTCAGTCTGCCAAGGGAATTGTCTCTCCTTTGCCACAGGTTCACTTACAAGAACCTTCAAGAATGTTTATTGTAGGATCTCTCTTTT
>NW_022900923.1:46868299-46887846 GCF_012274545.1 Fukomys damarensis | reverse complement strand
TGTAGGATTTCTTTCTTTTTTTTTTTTTTTTTTTTTTGTACCAGGGATTGAACTCAGGCCCTTGCACTTGCGAGGCAGGCATGGCACCACTGAGCTAAATCCCCAGCCCTATTGTAGGATTTTTAAAGTAGCAACCTCCGCGTCTGGCACTAGGAAAATAATTATACCATATCTGCCTCTATATCTCAGTCAATACATTGATATCTTTGGAAGGAAATTCTCTAAAATATTAGCACGATCATATCTATACTATAGGATGATGGATGATTTTTTGTTCAGTTTTTTAGTTCAGTTTATACTTTTCTTCGTTTTCCAAGTGTTTATGAATGTGTGCATGTCACTTTTATGTCCTAAAATGTCTTACAAAGTTGTTGGGAACAGCTCTCTCCTAGACATGCTGGTCACAGACAGGAGTCTGCTTAAACCCGCTGACACAGGGCTCATCAGCCCTTGGTTTACCTAGCTCTCATTTCTGAAGACTGAGGAGGCTCAGATGAGCACAGCTATCGCCCTTCCTGCCATGCGCAGGGACATTCAGCAGCTGGCTTTCACAGCGCCCTGTGCAGCCCTCCTGGAGTTGCACCACCTTGAATGCTGCCCACCGAGGCTGCCACCTCACGCAGGAGCAGGCCTCCCTCGGGGACTGCCATGTTCCCCTGAGCCACGGGACTCACCCAGCACCGCCTCCAAGAGCCATAAGGAAGTCATGATCAACCGGATCCCTGCCGGACTAGGGTTGCCTACCCTGCTGGCTATGGAGGCCCCCAAACCTCACCTGTTTTCCCTTTTTCTAAAAATGTCAGCTCCTCAAAGACAGACCCTGAGCCTCCCAGTGCAGCTGCCCTGATAGGCGCGCCTTTCTTGCCCTCTCTCTGCTGTGCCTCTCCCCGACCGACACTTGCGCTGGGTGGCCAAGGCTCATCAGCCCGAACCCTGGAGCCAGGGCTCTTTCCCTAAGACCCTGCCAGCACTATGTTCATCCTGGAAAGAGTCTCCCTGAAACTTACTTCTGGAGTGGTTGGACTTAAAGGTAAAACACTTATTTTCTTAGAACAATTGCAACAATTTCATTGAGGGTAACAATGCTTTCTACTCTATTTCTAAGGCCTTTTCACATCCTAGCCTTCAGGTCCCTGACCCTGCCACCACACCCCAGAGCACAGCATACATTCGGAGCTGACCTCCATTTCAGGAAGGAATGGGTGCCCCGCTGAAGGCCAGATGAGATTAACATCCAAATATTCTTTTCTTTGTGCAAAACAACATTATGGACATTCGACACCCCGTCAGTTGGTGTGTGTAGTTGAGAAACCTGGTTCCCTGCCCCCACTTGTAATGCTGAATTCTTGAAATAGATTTGGACCACACAGGCAGCTCTCACCTGACAAATAGAGTAGGTCCAACAAGAGGCTTCATTTCTGGGTTTGAGTTTTTCACTGTCTTAGGGGATACTTGCCCCTGGCTAGTCTACTCAGTGTGCCTGGAATCCTATATGTTTACATTTTAAAAGTAAAATGAAACAATGCTGTAAATGAGGAAACCAGAAAAGGAATGCATAAAACAAAAAATTAATTATATATGTGGATATGTTGAAAGTTTAAAAAGAAGATTTATTTGAAGGAAAGTTCATGGGTAACAGAGACGCTTTGGAAGAGAGGGCTGAACATGTAGGGTTCCTGACAGGGTTCCTTATTCCTCTCAGTGCATTTTCACTCTAAAGAGTTCAGAAGCCCAGTGTGTTAGCGTGTCTAGTCTAACTGTGAAATACGCCTTTCATCTTCCTTGGTACAGAACAATGACTACACCTACACTTACACCTGCCCTGTGTGTCCAGTGCTTGAACGTTACGGTTATTCATGGCATTGGGGTCCCCCCATGGAACAACAGAAAGTAGGACTTGTAAGGGTGACATCCTAGGGCAGTAAAGACAAAGAGCAAATACTTAAGTGGCTCTGGTGAGTCCTGAGAAAGATTTCATATAAAGTGGGGGGGTCAAACAGATTTTGAGAGGAGTAGAGAGGGATGGTGGGGCTTGTGGCAGTTCCCCCAGGGGGTAAAGGGGGGGCTGCAGAGCACGCTGGGCCTGCGCCTATGTGTATATAACTGACCTGACCAGGTGCGCTGTGGCCACGGGGTCCAGGAGGCCAAGGGACTCAAAAGTGGAAATTGGCTCCATCTTGTAGAACTAACCTGAAGAACCCATGTGACTAATGGGAGATAGGCTTTGCCAGATGTTTTCAAATGTTCTCTGTCCAATCCAGTGATATTTTTAAAAGTCAAATTCCAGTATTAGTTTTTCTGTTTCAGATTGTTTAACAAATACCAATTGGGCATTCCCCCGTTTTTCTCTCCTGCTCTGTCATGAACCCATTGCCTGATGTAAGAGATTTTGTTTTTGTGATGGACCTTGAACATGAGAGAGTTATGTGTACGCACACGTGTGTGTGTGTGTGTGTGTGTGTGTGCGTGCGCGCACATATGTGTGTGTATGCATATTTGTGTATGTGGTACATGCGGGGTGGCCTGGAGGGCATAATTTTCTTATGTTTTTTGATGATGTGGAAGAGATTAGTTGTTAAGTAATATTAGTCCCTTTTGTAGATGTAAAAACCCTGAGTTTTCATTGGATACAGGTCCACTTTGAGTAAAAAGCACAGTTGTAGCCAGCAGTGGCAGGAGAGTACAGCTTTCAAGCACCCTTCTTTCTGCATTTTCTCTAGCTAGAAATGCAGGTGAAGCAAATTTTGGTGGTGCTGCTTCTGAGACTGAAGGGTTTTGGATAGTGTCATAGGGTAGAACTACCATATCAGCCCTGAGCTGCCTATCCCAGGCTGTTTCATGGTAGAAAAAGAAATTTGGATGTTAAAATATTGTGAATTTGGGTCTCTGTTATTGTAGCATCTAAACATATGTCTAAACTAGCGTGTGGTAGAAAGAGGGAAACTGCTTAGGTGTTACGCATGGAGACTTGCTCAGAAGGCTGGACTGTGGATGGATGTGTCCTCTTAAGGTGCTGTCAGGGCGTTGGTACTGCCGCTGTTATTACTCAAGAAGTAGCTGAGTCTTGAGAATATTAAAGGTATAAGATTTTTGATAGAGAGCATTTTTGTAAATCTAAAAACCTAAAAAATATAAAGTGACTTCTGCTGTCTCTAACAGAAATCTACTTTGTTTAGTTCAAAATTAACAGACACGGGAGGCGTTGACCATGAAATGTGACATTTGGCCTCATCCCTGGCCTTGAACACCCCCTTCCGTGCACTAGAATAGATAGCTCGATGAATCTTAAGGTAAACTCCCTAACTAAAAGGAGTTGTTATGTCTGGGTTAAAATGAACGGTCTTGTTGCTGTAATTTGTACCTGGGTAATGTGAACTGAGGAAATGAAATGTAACCTCCTGAATGAGACCATAGCTGTAAAACCTATAAAAGAAGAAGCTGCAACCCAATAGGAGGTCGGTCACTGACACTGCTCTCAGTGTGATCGACCTTTTGTCGACAGAATAAACTTAAAAAAAATTTACTTTCATTCAGCTCATCTCTGTGTGTCACTTGCCAGTTCCTTCCACAACTTTCAGTAATGTAATACCTGGAAGGGCATTTGGAATAAAATAATTGCTTTTCACTGCAATTCAGTAAACAATGTATTCCCTAGGAGAAATGATTGAAATCTACACCAGTACTCTTGTGCTAATCTTGGACTAACTTGATGTTTGGTATCCTGTGTTTGTGCACTTCAGATTTTAAGTAGGAAGGATTAATGAACATGTGCACTGACTTTGAGAGACTGTATCATGGAGCAAAGAATTAACTGGGGGGAGGAAGCAGTGTGTCTGTACTTTGCAAGATCACAGATAGGCTTCAAAGCAGAAAGTCTGAACTCTTGGCTATCCAAGCAGTTGATCTGAGGAGTAGTAGTTCAACTAAATTTCTACCTCTCAGCGCCTGTGAAAACCACCAAGTGTCATTTGTAGGTGTGGAAGATATATGGAAACAGAGGTTATCAGAGTTTCACCATGCCTCTGGGCTTCTACAGTAATTCTTATTTCTTCTGAGCACATTATGAAAGTTAAATTCTCCAAGCAAAGGTGAAACTTCCTTACTTAGAATGAATGTATCATCTAATCCACTGAAATCATTAATGCCACCTCCACCCTGACTGAGGTGATGTTTGTGGCCAATGCCCTGTGATGGACTGGGGGTGTGCCCAGCACCCTCCCACTCAGTATGCATCTGGAAGCTCTCCTTTCCTTCAGGCCAGAGCGCCTGTGGCTGGGAGGGTGGGGAGTCTGTGTTGGTGGAAGCACAGGGACGCATATCAATTGCTGGGTTTGTTGGGTAGCACAGCTATGCTGCCCTTTATTTATCCAGTGACTGTGCAGGCCTCGGCTGGGCCGACAGGAGAGCTCTGTATGACACACGTCATTACTGGTTTCAGTAAGAATGGATGTCTGTGAAGGGCATGGCAGTTTACAGCATCCTCTGGGTCATTAGTTTTAATATTGCCAGGAGCTACATTTAGATGGTCCTGGTGTTTGGACCTTCCAGGCACATCCTTCTAACAGACTAAGCAGTAGGATGTGTAGAACTTCTGTTCTGGATCCATGATAAATGGGCCCAGGAATCCCCCAAGCCAGACACACTCTGACCCTTTACTGGTGATAACTTCTGTCGGCTGCCACTATCTAGAGCCCTTGGTCCCATTTTTCTGCCCTGTTTCTTCCCTCCCCACTCCTGCCTGCTAGGTTGTTTAAAGTGGAGTTTTATGTAACAAGACTTTGGAGAATATGCCCAGCACAGGCAGGTCTGTTAGTATCTTTGTTGCTGTTGCTGCTACTCATTTCGTTTTGCCCCAGCTAAACACTAGGTATGTTGCTAATGGTGTTTCAGCTGTCACTTCTGCTTTCGGGTCAGTTACCTTCACCGGCCTATGGATCTTTTTCACAGAGGAGGCAAAGTCTTTTTTATCCTTTGCGACCAGGTCCCTCCATGGCAGACACTGGGATAGGCTGAGCTTTAGCAGCCCCTAGACACCCCTTGATCTTCCATTTGTAGATCACAAACCACCAGGCTTCTCATGGGCACCATGAACCACTTTTTTCTGTTACCAACAGGGATTTTTTTAGCTCATCTTCTGTGACTAATACTTCTTATGGCCCAGTAGTTCTTAACACTGTCTTACTCAGCACTCCCGGCCCTCACTGAATTTACATGCCCAAGTCCCTTCCCATACCTGCCCATCTGTGCATATCTGTTAACTGACTTTTCCTTAATAGAACTGTGAGCGTTTCAACTTCAAGTTCGTGTTGTCATGTCTCTGCATAGACACTGATAAAAATTCACGTTCTTCACAGAGCCTTGCACAAGCTCTTGCCTGTTTTGCACCTCCCTTCCACCCTGGTCCCAGGCCCACTCACCGGCCAGCGAGGAGACGACGGCTATGCTTCCATTGCTCTGCTTCAGCATGGGCAAGGCGGCTACACTCAGGACCACAAAGCTGTGGAAGTTGACCTCCATGGCTTTGCGCACCATGTTGATCTCACCATGAAAAAAAGTCAGAGGAGTGTAGAGGACGTGGTTGAGAATGAGCACGTCTATTCCTCCTGCAGGAGATGGCTGTGTTGAGAGAAACCATTTGGGGTTTGCCATCTTCCCCTTCCCCTCCCAAAAGCTCTGGGGTGACCCTTGGGCAAATTTCAGAGAAGGAAAGAGGAGAAGCAGCCTCACCCATGAGCTTTCCTGCTTCAGCAACAAATTGTTCTGCAAAGGGCATGTCTTCCATGTTGCCAGCAATGTAGTGTGCAGAGGCTGCCCCGAGCTCTAAGCAGCGGGATACCACCTGCAGAGTCACGACAACAACATCAACGGTTGACCTCGCTGCGGGCTTTTGGGTACAGTGTTTGAAGCAATTAGGGCTTAAATGAGAGATTGTTCATGTCCCTGTTTAAATGAGAAATGGTGTGTGTGTGGGGGGGGTGTTCACTGATCTTTCATAAACATTGTCCTTAGAAATGTTTTCTGAAGGATGGTAGAGCTTAAATGGATAAATCATTACTGTGCCAGGGATTAAGTCTGTGACCTGTCCTTGTAGTGTTTGTGAGTAGATGTTTCTGAATGCACCATGGGTATAGGCACTGGTTTCCAAGCGGATAGCTCCAGGTCTGTGAATGTTAGTACCTACCAGTCTTGTGAATCCGTGATGGGAAGTGTGCCTCAGAGTCCACATAGGCATGAGGATGTGGATTTGTCAGTAAGTACTGGGTTTTCAGTATCAAAATACAGTTAAATACGTATGATCCCATGGGTAAATGTACATGAATAGGTATGAATGTGACCATATACAACTCAAGAATTTTGTGGCTGTGTGTGTGTGTGTGTGTGTGTGTGTGTGTGTGTGTGTACGGACAAATGCTTAAATGCATATTTTTATATCCCTGTGGATGTTGGCTGTTTGAACCTGTACATGAGAATGCAAGATTTAAAGAGGAAGAGACAGAGAGGAGATAGAGGAGATTGCTGGCTTTTGTGTCCATCTGTGAGTAGATGTAAGAGCACAGTCGGCAGTGCAGGGGCGTGGGCCAAGGGCGAAGAACCCTCACCTTCTGAAGGGCTTCTCTTGACCTCGCTGTCAACACCACATGGGCTCCCATCTTCGCCAGGTGATAAGCCATTTCCCTTCCAATCCCCTTGCTGGCCCCTGTGACAATCACTTTCTTTCCTTGGAGCATCTCTGGGGAAGACCACAAAGAAGTGAGGACCACACTGCACTTGGCAGCACTGTCCCCCCATCCATGGTATGAGGAGTCTCGTTTCATGTCACAGTTTTAAAGGTTAAGAGCCAAGGTCAGCGTGTGTCACTGAAGGAGCTGCTCATCATTTATAAACAAGCTGTAGAGGGAGGTTTGGCCTGTTTGCTCAAAACCAAGACTGGCTCTTATCTGTCATTTCCAGAATCCTCCACGTGTGAGAACATAAGGACAAGGCCAGGAAGGAGGCGGTTCAGCTAAATTCTGGCATCCCAAACATCAACAGACTCAGCTAATTTGATTAGTGGAAAGAAAACTTAAAAAGTAATCGAAACACACTGATAGAGATTCCAGGGGTTTTTCCTCCCTCTACTTAGTCATCAACCCCAGGATCCTGTTTTGTCTCCTGATTATCAACCTTTCTATTGAGCCCCATTTTCTGGTTGCCTTGTGAATTTGGGAAAATACCTTTGTTTCTGTGGAGGATTTTAATTACTTCTCCTTCAGGTGCCAAGTAAAGCTTGGACTATTTGGCAAGCTTTGGGTTGCACGATCACCCTCCCCAGGTCCCTCCTACCCACAGCCTGTGGCTGGAGAACACAGGCATGGCACCCCACTTTCAGGTTCTGTCTTTTTCAGCAGCACCAGGGATCAGGAGCACATCTTGATCCTGAAGAAGACTTTAGTGCCCGTGTTTTCTAATCTATTTTACCGAAATGAGACACATTGGTACTTACCTGGTCTGAACTCCTCATGTGCAGAATAGTAGTAGTAGGCCAAGAAGACCATCAGAATGGGGAGGAGGTATTTTTTCAGAAAAGCCATCAGAAGGGGACCTGGCCCGAGGAGCCCTGTAGGACACACAGAGAGAACCTACAGAGCTTTCTACAACCTCCTAGACGGGCAGCAGCCTCAGAATTGTGACATCAGGGACGGGGAAGCTGGAGTACTCTCAGGCAGCGCTAGCCAGTTTCCCTGTCAGAGCAGTGATTGGCTTTGGGTGGGATCCCATTTGTCCCTGGCAGCCTGCGTGGTGGATTTCATAATGGACAATGTTTACTCCATCTCATTGAGCAAGAAGAGACTTCCAGATGGCCAAGCTCATGACTGTACAAGACTGGATTCCCGAGCATCCCTGCTTGAGCCCGTCTTCCTCTTAACACCATCTGTGCCAGGGATCAATGGCCTTTCAAGGGTGGTTTGTCCCAGGCAGGGAGAAGGAGAGAGAGAGAGAGAGAGAGAGTACGCGAGAGAGCGCGCGCATGCGGACTTCCGGGGACATATGAGTAACAGCAGCAGGAGCCAAGTGCAAGCCCAGTCTCACCCTCAGCCCCACCCCCAGTCGGAAGCAATTAAAAATAACAGCACAAGGCAGTAAAATAAGCTTGAGAATAAATGCACACATGTTGGAGAAAAAAATAAATGAAAGCAAACAAACCTTATAAACCCCACACTCAAGCTCAATGAAACAGTATTACAACATCAAAGAGAATTTGCAATCCAGGCAGAACCCAGATGGCGGGAAACCCAAGACCAATTCAGGACTCACAGTCAAGTGCAGTGGAACACACACTTATTACTTTAACAGAGAATAGAGAACACATAATGTGTGCCCAAACGAAAAAGGCAGTAAGCTGTTAAACTGGGTCATGTAAATGCTGTAGCAGGATGAGAAACATGAGGAGGGTTGAGGAAGAGGAGCCGTGGTGCAGGAGGAAAAAACACCCAGTGCTCTTGAAGCCAACTAGCATGCAGCGAGCACACGGCAGCTGGAAACAGACGGAGTAACAGTATAAGGGCAGGGAGGAAACCCACAGCAGTTTAGAATTCATTATGAGGGCAACGCAGGAGTAACTAGCTAGGCATATCTGTAGCAAGAGAAAGACTTTAGTATGTGTCATTGTTAAGTTTTTGAATTTAAAACCAAAGTCAAATCACAGATGTTGTCAGTCACAAAGCATATACTATTCTGTAAATTATCAGTGTAACAGAGGTACAGTCTTACATGCGAAATAAGACTGAGCATCGGTGGTTTGGAGGAGAGATGGAGTTGGGATGGGGAGGGCTGGATTTACACAAAGTTAAGATAAACTGAATTATTACAGCCCTAAATACAGTCTCTGGAAACAGTGAGCTTTCACTTCAGAGTAAGCGAAAACAATTTAAGACCCAGAGGAGATGAAACAATTTGTCAACAAAGGTCCACAGCTGTGAAGTTAAGTTCCAGAAAGCAATGACGATTGGAAAACAGTGGAGAGCTAGACAGAGCTCAGGGTTCATGGAGGCCAAAAATAGGATAAAGATAAAATTCATGTGAAAATTAGATAACACCCTGTTAGCACTGTGAGAAGAATTTGTATACTTTTAAATAAGGGACTTATGCAAACAAGATGCGTCACACCCCAGACTCCACTTTCACCCCCTTGAGGAAGAAAGTGCAAGGTTAGCCTCTAAACCCTCTACTGTTACAGTGAAACTCGGGAAACACTGAAGAGTGGCTTCTGAGTACGATATTGTTGAAAGGATAGAAAGGTGGGCGGAATAGGGAGATTTGTTCTCTGAACTTCCCCAAAAACAATTGTAAAGGCCACTGCAGAAAATGTAACTTTAGAGTAAGCAAAAATAATAAAAGTGAGATAAAGTTCAGGGTAAGAGAACACAAAACGAAATGATCACGGAATGTTGGCTCAATTAAATAAGGCCGAACATTGTGTAACTTCACAGGGCACCTTTAAACTCAGTGACACGAACAGATTAATAATTAGATGCCCTAGTAGCTATCGTGCAATGGAAGTAGGAAAAGCATTCAGTAAAATCATTCTCATGGAGTTAGATGGAAATTGTTACATAAAATGGACTGATGAGATACAAATATGTGTAATGTAATTGTAGTGATAAATCTCAGTGGTTCTCAAACACTTTGGTCTCAGCTTCTCTTGATACCCTTAAAAATTATCATGGACCTCCGAGGACCTGTGCACATATCTTTTCTCTACAGTTACTGGTATTGATATATTAGAAATCAACACAGGATTTTTAAAAACTCAAGAAAACTCTCCATTAGCAGTCAGACAATGACCTTATCACATGTCCTGTGGCCTCTAGAAAAGTCAAATAATGCCTTAGTGTGATTATGAAAATAGTTCTGATGTTTTAGACTCTAAGAGGGTCAGGGGGACCCTTGAGGGCCATATTTTGACTGTTACATAATAAACACCAAGTCCACCACATGTCTGCATTTACACAGCTGGTTCTCTCATTAGTTTGTCAGCTCCAGGAGGACATAGCTTCTGTCTTTTTTATTTTTGCATCTCTCCATTCCCTCAAGTCTCATTGGAAAATAAAAGCTTGTTCAACCAGCTTTTGCTGTTTTAGTTCAGTTTCTGAAAGGCTGTAGCAGTATGAACATTGCCATCTTTCTGGAGCCTGGTTTAATCCATGGAAATCACTGAGATTCAGTATTCTGAATCAAATCCACAAATCAAACCCACCCCCAAAGCCTTTTTCCTGGGATTCTCATCAAATTAAGACAAAGCAAAAAGGAAATTTGGCAGTTTCACCTTGCGGCTGTCTTGAGCTACACTCTTCTGGATCCACCCGTTTCTTTTCCTTCCGTAGCGAAGGAAGCTGACTGCTGGCCCCACCTCAGCTCCTCCTCCTCAGCCACATGCTGACCACCTGTAGTGTAGGACAGGTTTGGAGGGCACCTTCAGTGCAGCCCTGCGGTTTGCAAATACTCGCACGGAGTGGCTCCTCCTACTGGGAGTATACAGAGGGCCTGGCTGGGACAAGGCCTTTGATTACTTGAGCCTTGACAAGAGTGGCTGGGGTAACAGGAGAGGGCCCTGTGAGGACGGCCAAGCTGGAGGATGAGAGGAGATGGTCATGCGTGTGAGAAGCGGATGGTGATTTCCCTGCATTCAGCATGCAGGGACGCCGGTCATTACTGAGGCAGTGGCTGTGCCACTTTTCATGAATTTTGGTAGCTTTGTTAAGAAAGTGGCCCTGCATTTTTGGAAATGAGTCCTGCTGGCGGTAACCTCAGAGTAAAAGAGGAGCATTCAGAGGTTCTGCCTTCCCAAGGGAGAAGGGTATCAAAATGTTGGAACTGGAGAGAAGCTAGCTTTATATCAGAGTATGAAATTCTCCTTTTCTCACCCCACCCCCGCACCCGTTTTCTTCAGGTTTGATTTTTGGAACTCATAAATCTACCACAGCTGCCAAAATCTGTTCCCCATGACAGGAGAAAAGTTACTGTTTTATATAAGTTTATCCAGCAACAGACTCTTCTCGCTTTCTTCTTGCAGCCCTGGAGGATTGATCCTAGTGCCCCACACTGGGCAAGGGCTCCACCCCTGAGCCTTCCCTGATGTGTCTCATGAGGGAGGAGGTTATATTTGTCAATCCTTTTGCTCAATCCTACTCCCCCTAGGACAGATTCCCCCATGTTTCCTACCTAATGGCAACTCAGGTCTGGGAACATCAAACGAGGTGGAATAAATCGCTACCCCTAGCAGGCGTGGCCTGTGCAGCGGGACCCCTGTAGGAACCAGGTTGCCTGGGAGAGTGTGGGCTCCCCGCTTTGTGAACAAGTTCAGCTGGATCCCTGTCCCCCAGTGTGGCCGTGCCTCAGTGATGGTAACCCCCACTGCAGTAGGAGCTTTCCAGGCTTTTCTGGTTGAGCTTTCAAGGTCTCACGTGAGACACCCCAGGAAAGGGGACTCACCACGGTGGAAACACATCTCCTTGGAAAGTTTGCAGAAACAGCAGCAGCATAGGGAGCTGTGGGAGGGACCACTGCACTCAGCCCCTTGAATGCTCTGTTGTGTTGGCCAAGCAACTTGCAGCAGGCCCATCAAAGTGACAGAACAGGTACAGCCATTGAGTTTCTTAGTGTGCCTGTGACTTCAGAATTAGAGATGCACTTCCCTCTGGTGGGAAATGGGATTGCCAGACTTAACAAGCAAACATGTACGATGCCCAGTTAAATTTGAGTTTCAGAGAAACAATGAATACTTGTAAAGGATATCTATTTATCTATCTGTTGATCTATCTGTCTCAGCTATTGAGAGACTCTCACTGATATACTGACACATTTATCTTTGGTTATCTGGAGTTTAGATTAACTGGATGTGCTGTGTTTTGTTTGACAAACTGAGAAGTGAGGTATACCAAGAGACCACATTAGATGTGGGCCATGGCTTCCAATAGCCATCTTAGTTACCTTCCCCACAGCGGTGTCCAGCAGTCTGGCCACAGACAACCCTAAAGGGCTCTAAGTAGGAAAGGGTATGCAGCACGTGGTGACTGAGTGAAGATTCATCTAGAGACATTTATTTAGTGTGGCATTTGCCATGGGTCAGGCGCAGTGAATGAAACAGAAAATGAAGCTGTCTCCAGACCCTCGACGAATACAGTGTGAAAGGAAGTGTGCAGTGTCACTGTTGATGTGGATGGTGTGGGCGGAGAGAGGAAGAGTCTACCCTATGTGTAGGATGGGCAGGTAGGAAAGGCTTCTTGGAAGAGGTGGGCCCTGGTCCACAATGAAGAATGGAAGCAGCAAGCACTGAGCGTGTGGAGGAAGGGAGGGTTGGGCGGAGAACTTTCCGTGCAGAATAGGCTGTGAGTGAAAGTGGAAGGAGGCGTGACAGAGAATGGCATGTCTGAGAAACTCCAAACAACTCATGGCCGGATCCCTGATTGCAAGGTGGGAATGCAGGCCGAGGAGGACTCCTGGAGAAGAAAGCAGGGACCGTGGTTTTGAGGGTCTTTACTATTGGAGTGTGTAGGTCTGGCCTCTTATTTCCAGTTACGAAGCCCCCAAACTCTGCAGTCTCTCTGTCCCCACCCAGAACTCTGCATGTGCACTGGCCGATCGTCCCTCCTCCAGCCTGATGTGGAAAACTGTGGATATCCTGTACTCTCCAGGCTCATCCATCCGGCCCACGGTCCTGTCAGCATGTCAGGTCCCTGCCATGCCGTTCAGGTGTGGCCTTGTCCCTGAGGATTTGCAGCCTGCCGGAGCTATGCCCAACAGTGTTACTGGGTTCGCCCAAGCCCACATGGAATTTGCTACCATGTCTTCCTCTCGTTGGTTCTGTTACATTTACTTCACTGCTCAATAGTCTCTGCCATGTTACTTCTCTGCCCTGTCCCTAGACATCCCTTCCCTCAGCCTCTGTCAATCCGTCTTCCCTAAGTTTTCTACCTACTTCTTGGACTGCTCTCAGTTTTCTTTATAGACTGTTTTTCCCTTTAGCATTTCTTCGAAGTTGGAGTTGGCCTCCATCCTGGCCTCACTCATTTCTTCTCTATTGCCCCTGGGTGATCACCCTCACTCTCCTAGCTTGTAGTGCTGCCTTTACACTGATAAGTCCTAAAAGTCTCTCTCCTGTGAATCACTTCATCCTAGCTTCAGGTAGTATGTTTACCTGTCTGTTCACCTCCTTTTGAATGCTTCTTAAACATGTCAAAATCAGCATGCCAAAACTGACCTGATTGTATATAACAGTGTTTTTGAAGTACAATTTATGTTAGAAAATCATTGCATTTTAGAGAGACCCCAACGCAGAAGGAGGTGGCAAGCAGTGCTTTCTCCAAGCTATGACTCACTGCATAGGAGGAGCGGCTTGCATGGTGACTACTGATGACCCCAGAGCCCTCCAGAGAGAAATGCATCAGTGGAACAGAGCAGTGGACATGGCAGACTGCAGTGACTGGTGAGTTATTTGGGTTCGGCCATCCCTCCGGAGAGGGCAGTTGGCTGGTAACCATCACGGAGGGAGGCCGGCTCAGAGCAGCCGTGGACTGGCTCCATCTGGCAGCTCCCAAGGTCAGAGTGAGGTAGAACCGAGTTCAAGATCTGTGCTCTTTCTGCCCCTCTGTCTACCAGTGACAGCAGAGACTACCCTGAAGTGTGCTTTTTTCCCTGGATGGTTTGTTCTTGTTTTCATGTGAATGTGAATATCATTTTCAGATTTTTGTTGTGTTCTGTTCTTGTTTTCTTTCTCTCTTCTCTCTTTTCTTCTTATCATCTTCACCAGTTTCCAAAAGTTTGTGTAATCTTCTTTAATACATGAAAAAATGTTCAACAGCACTGGTCATTGGAGAAATGCAAATTTAAACAATTCTGTCTCACCCCAGAAAGAGTTGCTACCATCAAGAAATCATCCAATAGCACTTGCTGGCAGGGGTGTGGGGAAAAAAAAAACACTTCTCCGCTGTTGGTGGGAGTGTAGACGGGTGCAACCACTGTGGAAATCAGTGTGGGTCTTCCTCAGATGTCTGAAATTAGAGATTCCACTTGACCCAGCTCTTCCTCTTCTTGGTATCTTCTCAAAATAATTAAAAGCATCACACCACAGCGACATGTACACACCCATGTTTATAGCAGCACGCTTTGTAATAGCCAAGTTTTAGAAGTAGCCCAAATGCCTATCAACCAATGAATATAGAGTGTGGTTTTTTAATACAAAGGAATATTACTCAGCCATAAGGAAGGACAAGCTTGAGACATTTCCAGCTAAATGGATGCAGTTCGAGGCCATACTCGTAAGTGAAATAAATCAGACACCCATGTTTAAATATCAGATTGTTTCTCTGGTGTTAGAAACTATAAGTAGAAATAAGAACTGAAATGCATAATAGATATTGGAAAATGGGAAGAAAATGTTCAAATGAGAAGGGGAACAAGGGAGGGAGGAGGGAGAAAGGAAGGAGGGGAGAAGGAAAAAAATACAAGGAAAAAATAGAAACAAAGCTTTTTTTAAATAAGGAAGGGAAGGGGTTGAAGGGAAGGGAGGGGAATGGGAAAAAAGAAGGATGATGTATCACGGACAGGTGCAAATTCTCTGCTTAATGTGATCATTATGTGTGTCTAAAGTGCACCAATAAAAAAGAAAATCAATGCATTTTAAATGTATAATTCAACGATTTAAATTTATTTACAACATTGAGATACGATCACCGCCACCCCATTTTAGAACAGTTCCATCACCAGAAAAAGATCTCTCCTGCCACCTACCATTCCTCTTGATTGCCTGCGATGGCCACCCGCTTCCTGTCTCCCTGGGCTTGCCTTTTCTGGACCTCTACTGCATGTGCAGCACAGTCTGTGACGCAGGCAGTTGTGCTTGACTTCTTTCACTTTGCACAGGTTTTGCGGTTCAGTCGTGTTGTGGTGTGGCTCAGTATTTTTCTCCTTTTTGTGGCCGAAGCGTAGGCCGGTGACGGTGACCCTTTCGCAGCTTTCGACGTTGAGCAGCCGCCCACGTGCTGCCGGCGCCCTCCACTGCCGTGGGCTGTGTGTGGCTAGGTCGTCTCTCCTGTGCTTCTGCCCGTGCAGCCCTTCCGCGATGCTGCTGTCGTCCGTCTCTGTGTACGCGTTTTACTCCTCCTGGGTCTACACCCAGGGGCTCCGTGGGGTTGTAACTTTTTAAGAACTGCCAGGGTGTTCTCTAATGACTCTGTCATGTTTATGTGCCATCGCCTTAGTGATGTCCGCTCCAGTTGATGACTTCACCACCCACCAGAAGGCTTGGGTCTCTGTGACCTTCCCTGGTATAACCCATATCCATGATTGTGAATTCCTGTCATTCTCCCTGTTGAGCACGTCCAGGGCCATCTCCAGATTCCTCGTGCTATCGTGACGCCAGCCCCGGCCTCTGCTGTGTTCAGCTTCCCATTCATGTCCCTGTCTTACCTCCTCCAAACTATTTATTTATTCTTGGGCTTTTGAGGCAGGATCTCTCTTTGTAGTGCAGACTGGCCCTGAGCTCACTACGTAGCCCAGGCTGGCCTTGAACTCATGGCGATCCTCCTGCCTCAGCCTCCCAAGAGCTGGGATAACAGGTGTGCACCACCATGCCCGGCTCAAAACCATTTATTCTTAAAGCAGTTATGATGTATTTGGAATGAACCAAAGAGTATATGAAAATGTAGAATTTGTGAAACATAAGAATAGAACAGGAGCCTTGTGGTCCTACCGTCAAACTTAAGTCATGGGTGGACTAATACGATGCAGTTCCCTGAGGCTCCAGCCCACCCTCTTCACAGAACATCCAGTCAGCGCATTTCTCACCTTCAGAGGATGCAGGGTTCCCTACTGCTCTTAGAATAAAGCCCGGAGTCCCTATTTCAGCTTAAAGATTCTTTGTGCTCTTTGCCTTTCTTTCCCAGGAGCTTTCCCGCCCCTACCCCAGGCGCTGCTCCTCAGTCACACTTGGGGAAAGCCCCACCCCGACACCTGGTGCCTCTTTCTCTGTAGTACTCTGCACTTTTATTCTAGCTCGGGGCTTTCCCATCAGAGCAGCCTGGCCTGCGTCTCCGTGTGCACTGGCGCCCAGCACTTCTGGAGTATAAATGGGTGAGGTGGTTCGGTCACTTTTCCTTGTAGGCGCCTGGTAGGTGTTTGGAACTCAGAAGAAGGGCCTAGGCCAGAGACCCAGATTTGGAAGAGTGAAGTTGCAGAAGGCAAAGCCGAAGCCGTAGGAATCCGTGGGGACATCAGGGACAGAGTGAAGACCAAGAGAGGGAATAAGACCGGCTCACCAATCGGGCAGGGGAGGGGAGCCGGCGAGGAGGAATGGGGAGCACTGGGCGCAGGAGGAAACACGGAACCGAGGAGGACAAGCCTCGGCGGCCCTGGAGGGCAGAGGTTGGGGGTGGGCAAGGACAGCACAGGGAGTGGTCCTGGGCTCTGTGCTCCGTCCCAGTGAGCTCCGGCGCTGCAAGTGAAGCGCTGTGGGTCGGGGTGCACAAGGCGTGCGTTTCGTGGACGGGGAGGTGCACGCGGAAATTCTGTCCAGGGCCTGGGTGAGCGCGGGGTGGTGCACCCCCAAGGGCCTGGGGCAGCGCACATCTGAAGGGCAGTGTGATTCCGCGGGAGGAAGGAGTAGCGCTGTCACTAAGATGTTTCCGAGCCTATGCTCTGAGCCAGACACTGAAGCCGCGCGTTTCTCAGCTTGCAAGAAAGGTCGGGTGGGCTGTGAGACAGTCTCTGGAGGGGCAGATGTGCAGCGCGAATCCAGACGACATGGCACAGGGCTCTGGGAAGGGCCACTTCGGAAAACTGCGGAAACCAGTGGATGTTCAACCCTTGCCTCTGCTTCCAAATTCAGTAAGCTTTTTGGCACAGTTTGTTTCCCTCCTTCTATTTTTGGAAGGCAGATGAATGTGGCTTCCCTGTCTACCCATAAATCTTGGGAGTGGGTGAAGAAAAGGCGGAGAGCTAACTTCCGTGTGTGCTTCTTACTTGTATTTCTGCCTAAGCTTGTCCCTCCTAATCTGCATATACTCACAAACGTAAGTCAAGAGAGTCTTTCCCAGGTCCATCTTTTATTTTTGTATCTAATGGGAGTTTGGGGACTTGGCAACTGCCCTGAAAAATGACCTAAGAGGGCGGGAACTGGGGGGATTGCTGGGTTTAGGACGCTGAGAGCTTTAACAGGCGTCTGCCAGCAGAGGGAGCACCCGGGCTGGAAGAGAAAGCTACCAAGGCAGGGATTTAAATTCACACCGGCTTCATTTCTGACATTGTTTTCAGTAGCCCAGAGGCGTTTATGGGTCCAGATAAAAGAGGGAGAGGGAGAGGGAGAGACAGACTCACCACACACAAACCTAGGAACAGCTGCACACCCACAGCAGGGTCACCGATGGCTCCCTCGTCCCGCCCTCACACCCACCGCCTCCATCCAGCTAGGTGCTTTCCAGCCCTCCCTGAATCACCCTGGGAACAAGGGCAGCTTCTCAGACTACTGTCCCAGGCCTGCACAGTACGCCATCAAGGGCAGGAGACAGGAGTCCGTGTCTTGGCCAGGATTCTCGCTTGTCCCCATTTACCCAGGCGCTGGACCTTCTGTGAGCCTCATCTGTGTTCTGCCTCACAAACCCACTGTAACCAGGAACCCTGCTAAGTCAGTTAGCAGGAAACTGCCCCCAACCTGCTCCTCCACCTTATGGGTCAGGTTCTGCTTCCCGCTGGCCGGCCCCAGGCGACTCTGGCCCGCTCACATCTCCGGAAGAATCCTGCCGGTCGGTTGCCCTTCCTGTCTCTCCTTTTGGTAATTTCCCATTCACCAGTCTCCATCTTGCTATAAATTAGCTATAAATCCCAGCGGGTATTCTGTACTAGGGGCTCCTTCCCCTGTGGAACTGGGAGGGGTCTGGGTTCTCTTCACCATGCCACTGTGCAGCTCTGGGATTCTCGGACACTCCCAGGTGGTTCTGAAGTCACCTGCGGACACACTGGAGAGCGGCAGTGTGGGTGAGCAGGTGAGCACTTCCTAGCTTGCTTGAGACTTAATGGCTCGGGGCATCGACACTGTGGCTGGGGAAGCTGCTGCTTTGTCATGAATAACAGCAATTTTTGCTTTTTACTTCCCCATGTTCTGGTTCCACCCAGAGGCAATCACTGTTAAATCTTGATTCCCCCCTGAGTCAATGCCATATTTTTTTGGACAATATACTTTTGTTGCTATTTCTCGATTGTGCAGGTTTAGAAGTTATTTACTGATTTCCTACTAAGGAATATTTGATTTTTTTTCTTTTTGGCAACACAAACATTCATTCCTCTTCTAGGTTTGTAATACTATAATATCCCTATTTTAATGAAGTCATAAATCAGTGTTCATGTTATTGTTATTCATTGTTTATAGCTGAGTTGTGTTGTGTATTATGAATGCATCTTTTCTTCTAGTCTTTACTTCCCCGTGGGAGTTAATAATGTTCTCATTTTTATTCGTTTGCTTTCTTAGCTGTTCAAATTCTCCACTCTCTGACAAGAGCTATAAACTCAAATAAATCGGCCAAATTAATTGGATAATCTATCAGTTTGCTCCCCCTTTGGAGACATCTCTGGAGCTCTCTTCCTATGAGTTTTTCAGGCTCTTGTTGTGAGGACAGCCCTTTGCTATTATCTGAGAATTCCTATTCTTTTCCTCCATTTATTTCCTCATGAACGGTAGGGATTTTTTTTTTTTTTTGAGACTTGCATACAGGAGTGATATTTCACTTTTTTACATCTTTATGTGGGCATTACTCCATAAGACCCCAGCAACATGAAAGCCAGCGTGACAGTTCCCGTTAGCCCTGTCTGCTTGTCTTACTTTACCTTCCTTTGGTTTGTTTTTGGTCTGGGAAGGATTTCGAGACTGGAGACTATTTTCTCTCACAATTGGAAGATTGTGCTGCATCGCCTTTCAGTTCCTAGCTTCCAGGGTTGACACCCAGAAAGCCCCAGTGTTGTTTTGGATTCTGGATCTTTGGTTTGCGAATTGTTTTTCTGTATAGAACCTTTCAAATCTTTTATTCCTGGGGTTCTAACCTTTTTGATAATGTCTTTGCTGCGAGTTTTTTGTTGTTAATATTGTTGCTGTTCATGTGTTGGGTACGCACTGGGTCCATTCAGTACAAAGTAGAGAAATTGAAAGGGACCGGGGGAAGTGGGAAAGGGAATGAAAAGGAAGGAAGACGTGCTATATACTTACACCAACCAGCCCTTATGTACCACACAATATACTAATGAAAATGGAAATTTAAAAAATTGAAACTCAGATCTCTTGTTTTGGAGAAGTTATGTTTTTTTGCTTATGAATTCCCTTCCATTTTCTCTGTGCTTTCTTTTTGGAATTCTTGTTAGAAAATGTTAGAGCTTCTGGGCTGATCTTTTAAATCTCTTATCTTTTATTGTCATATTTTAAATCTTTTTTCATTTTTGTCCTACTTTCTGGGGGATTTCTATCATTTTCTTTTCCAATGCTCCATTATAATTTTTAAATTTCCAGATTTTTTTTTTTTTTTTTT
>NW_022900923.1:46856361-46868192 GCF_012274545.1 Fukomys damarensis | reverse complement strand
TTTTTTTTTTTTTTTTTTTTTGTACCAGGGATCGAACGTGGATCTTGCACTTGCAAGGCAGGTGGGGTGCCACTGAGCTAAATCCCGGCCCTAGATACATTTTTATTTTAAAGAGCGTTTTCATATCCTCTGTACTTTTTAAGAAGGGCTTCTTGATCCCGGTTCAGGCGTCCATTGTTTCCGGGGCTACTGATGCTGCTGTGACTGTGAATGGCTTTTTCTGCATCCTGGACAGCGATGGCGGCCTTCACCCTGTGCTGGTGCTCTTGTAGTCCGGCGCTGGGCTGCGGAGGCTTTGGAGGTGAGGGCAGGGCTCATCAGCGTTGGACCCCTGCAGACCAATCAGGTTTCGCTTGGTGACACTTGTGTATTGGCGCCTGTGGCATTTTACTCTCTGGCTGGGTCTTCCCACAGGGAAGACACCTCAATTCTTCTGCCTACACTGGGTTAGAGCAGGTGGGTGGGGAGGGGCACAAGCCGGACTGATCTTGCTCTGGGAGTGGGGCCAGGAAAGGGGCTGGGGAGTCTCCTCTCCGGTACAGAGGCTTCCTCTGCCCCTGCTCTTTCTAGCTGTACCCGACTCTGCCCTCTGCTTAGTCTCTTTCCCTCCCCAGGTAGAGTAGTTGTAGAGTGCAGTATCTCCTCCTCTGTTTTGTCTCCGTCTGTTTTCGGTTTCTGGATGCTCCAGTCCCCGAGACACCTTGGGTCCCTGGCTTCTTGTTAACTTCCCATCAAGAGCTGTTGGGGTTCAGCAGCCTCAGGTTCGCTGAGTCCCTTAGCGCCTTCCGCTAGTTTTACATCTTCAGAAAGTGTTGACCCTTCTCGGCTGTGGTTCCTCAGCCCACGCGTCCCTTTCTCTTCGTCCTTGCTGATTAGAGCATGCAACTCTCCCGCGGCGGTCAATGCACTTTGTAGGGAAGCAGAGGTTAACATGTTTGCTGAGTGCCCGTTTAACCCCGGCAAGCCGTTTCTCGGGTGGCTGATCAGGCCGGAATGGAGGGAAAGTTTATAACAGTGACGTCTTCCGTTTCCCTGACATTGCCCAAGAGTCAAGAGCATGGAAATGAGACATTACTAAATTATTTTAATGGAAGAAAAGAAGGGGAAATATTTTGCTTTTCTTTCATTCATGCTAGTAAGACATTTATTGAGTGCCGGTATATACCTAACGCTGTGCTAGGTGCTGGGATGTGAAATGTGGTGTGACATGTGGCACTTGCTTTTAAGGAGACTGTAGTACATTTGACTAAATGTAAGAGAAGTGGGCCAGTAGGCCAGTGCTCAGAGCAGCATGATGGTGTGCACACGCGACACGCAGGAGCTCGGAGTGACACCCCTGAATCAGGCCAGGGTGGTAAGAAAAGCTGCTGGAGGAGGTGTTCCTGGAGCTCAGCTTTGAAGACTAAGTGTGAATTTTGGAGATGAGTCAGGGACAAGGCATTCTACGCAGAGAAAACTTTCGTATGAGGAGCAGGGGTCTAGAATAGTGTGACACATCAGAGAGGCCTCAGTTAGACTGAAATGGCCAGAGCATGGTCTGTCTCTAGATGAAATCTAGTGATAGTCGCTCAGCTATAAAAATCCAGGTTGGTCTGGCATGAGCCTGGGCCTACGAGCATGACACCAGAAATATTAACATCCGATCCCTCCATAAATTTCAGCAAACTTAAAAAGCACTATATGTAAAATGAGGATAATAATGAAGATTATGGAAAGAGATAAGTAAAATTCTGGGTCAGTGAATATTCTAGTTGTGGCTTGGTGTGGTGGCATATGTCTGTAATGCCAGAACCCTGGAAGGCTAAGGCAGGAGGATCACAAGTTTGAGCCCAGCCCAACTTAGCGAGACCCTGCCTTAAAAAGAAAAGAAAAGGGCCTAGCTTGTAGCTTAATGCAGAGGCCTTTGAATTCAATCCCCAGCACTGAAAGAAAGAGAAAAAAGAAAGAAAGAAAGAAAGATTCTAGTTCTTGAAGGATAAACTTGTCTTAAATTCTATTCCTTATTCTCCTAAAAGGTATAAAATAAGACTATGAAAAATCCAACTACCAGGAAAATCTTTTCCTTCTGGTTGCCAGGCAGAGATTACTTGAGCATCTTTTAGCTGAATACCCCATCTCATCAGGTGCAGAGTTCATGCACTCCTGGGTACCTGGGACGCCTTCCTGTAAAGTCTGGGCATTTTCTTGAAAAGAGCCAGGACCGAGGAAGCTGAGTTCCAGTCTCTCCTCCAACCGATGTACATGCAACCTTAGGCAAGGCCTTCCTTGTCTTGGCTTCAATTCCCTTACCTGGCAACAAGAGGAATTAACATAAATTATCTTTAAGATTTGTTCTAGCTTAGAAATTGGATGCAGTGAGCTGTTAGCTTTACCAAAATGAATATTAAGACAGAGCTAGGATTTTGGGATTTTTTTTTTTTGTTTGTTTGTTTTTTTGTTTTTTGAGACAGGGTCTCACTTTGTAGTTCAGGCCGAACCTGAACTCATTATGTAGCTTAGGCTGGCCTCAAACTCGTGGTACTCCTCCTGCCTCTGCCTCCTGAATACTGGGATTACAGGCGTAAGCCATGAAGCCTGGCTGGATTTTGTTTTCATATCATCCTTTAAAGACTTGGCAAGTGTGCAGAAGCAAGATTATTCCAACTCTGCTTACTTTTCCACCCTTCTTTCAGCTTCCAACTCCTTTTAACTCATGCCAGCCCTTAAGAGAAACACTGATGCTAAACACAAACAAACAAAAAGCTACTTCCGGGGCATTCCTCTGACATTGTTAAGCTCTTTTGGACAAGCTGGAGAAACAGGACTCTTCAAAGTGCACTGTTTTGAAAACACATGAGCATCATCATCTGTGGATGTTTTCTGAAATATGAGTCCAGCTACTTTCATCCCTGCAAGTGACTGGAGCAGAAAACCATGGCCCTCTGGACGACAAGCCGGTGGGTGGCTGTGAGGGTGGGGAATGGCATTTACCCCTCCTGTCAGAGGCTCTTGGGTGCCTGGCCTGGAGGAACTGCCTTGGAATTCTCCCTTCGCAGGGCCTTGTAAGGCTCAGAAGGGCAGGTCCCTGACAGCCAGGCTGGACTGGGATTGACGATTGGTGAATAGCTCAGGAAAAGTTTTGATTGACAAAGTTTGGCCTCCCTTGGCCCATGGAACAAGACCTTGAGATGAAACAAGACTTCCTCAAAGCTCTCATTACAAACAATATTAACTCAGCCAATGAGTGGCTGCAACATGCAGATGTCAGAGCTTATAGCAATTCCTGAGACACAGCATAGTACTTGTGTCTGTCATCAGTTTGAAGCTAATTTTTAAAAAAATGCTTACAAACTGCAATCTCCGTATGACCCTAAAAGAACACGCAGACCTTTTTTTTAACATTGTGTTTGCATCTTCTCTGTTCCAGCTTAACTTTCTGTCCCAAACGATCAGGACATTTTCAGTGCCGGTAACAGACATCTGGTTCCATCTGCATCCTGTCACATCTTGCCTCCTACACATTGGGAAGCATATGGGGCGTTTCTTCTTGGGTTTTGACCAGCATTTGACTTTAAAATTTCTTTTCAGCCCAACTCTGTTCATTTCAACAGAATCATTATTTTAATATTCTTTCTTTTTTTTTGAGGACCTGCTATGTATTTGGCCCTGACCCAAAGGTGACATTACTATATAGACTGTGAGTTTTAAAAAGTCTTACCTTGAAGTTTCAAACAAGTTTGACTTCTTTTTGTTGATCTCATTTCCCTTTTGCTCCTCTCTCTCTCTCTCTCTCTCTCTCTCTCTCTCTCTCTCTCTCTCTCCCTCTCTCCGTCCTCTTCTGCCTTTCCTTCTGTTTCATTTCTCTCCTGCTTTGCGGTTTCCCGCTCTTTGGGGAAGGGCAGGATTTCCTGCTCAGAAGTTGTTTGGTTTCTGAGAGGAGTCAGAAGACCTGATTTTGGGACTGAAACTGGTTCATTTGCCACCTGGTATGAGAAGGTGAGACCCAGGCCAAGGGTGAAGGAGGCCCTCATGCTAGGACCAAGCCAGCAGCCGGGACGCACCTGCAGAGCAAGCCCCAAAGGCAGTGAGAGTGGGCCGGCCTGGACTCAGCTCCCCAAAGGACAGGGGAGCCCCAGCAGCCTAGGACGGGGTGCCCTGAGGGGTTGTGTTTGTCCCAGGGACTCCCCTTATGTGGTCAGTGCCTCGGGTGTGGACCCCCAGTGGGCAAGGCCTTGCCCCGCCTTACCAGGTGCTCATTCTCCTTGTTCGTGGCTCGGCTTCAGAGGAAGTTACTGGAACAAGAACTGAGTTTGGGCAGATTTTCCTGCCCACCAGGAGCGCCGCTCATGATTCAGTGCAGCCAGTGAGGCCTGCTTGTCCATATCAACTCTCAAGCCAGCATGGTGATCCCAGCAGCAGAGGGATGGCAGAGGGGAGCCAGGAGTTTGCAACTAGGCCCATTTTGGGTGGGGCCTCCATAAGCAAGATGGCAGTGAGACCCCTACTCACGTCAGTCAAGGACAGAAGAGCACATCCCAGTCCGAGGTTTGAGTTTCATAAATATTCATGAGCACCTGTGCTATTCAGGCGCTGGGCTAAGAGCCGGGGTAGCGTAGGAAGGATCCACTTGACAGAGCTCTGTCCTTGAGGAGAGTTTCGCTAATGTGGCTGCGCATGGGACCAGCCAAGTCTGACATCACGGCTTCAGGGAAAGGGCTGGAGTCGTTGGGTGCTGGTAGCTCCTTTGGAGATGCGCTACTGGCAGATTGGGGCAGGCACCCAGCTGTCACTTGGCAATATGGGCACGGACTCTTTCGGTGGTTCTTCTGTTGGTAACATTTCTGTCACTACCTCCCAATTCTTAGAGGTTAGAAAGATTTTTTTTTCTCACATTTTTAAAGAGGCAGTTATTTTACCTAAAGAACCATAAGTTCCATTTATTTCTAGCCTAGTTACTCTCTAAAGCTGGCTGAAAACATCTATGCACATATTGGCTATTAGGTTTACATTTCAATTACTTTTTTCTCATTAAATCTCCTCCTTCATATTTTGGCCCATTAGAAAATAGGGGAAAAAAATGGAAGAAAAGGGCAAGGTTTGGTTTACTTGAACTGTTGGCTTTACTCCAGAACATTCTTTGAAAGTTTCCTGACATTTATTTTCACTTTTATTTAGTTTATGAGTTTTAATCTTTGTCTGGTGTCACTGTTCAAGAGGCAGACAGGAGGGCAGCCCTGCTCGGAAGGACCCACTCTGCTGACTGACCAGTTCTGAAGGGGCCTCACCAGTGCCTCCAGTGCCCTCGCTGCCTCTGGAAGCATCACCTCCCCACTGCCAGGACGGCGTCCAGACTCCGTCAGAGCTCTGGAATCTAGAGTAGGATCCTTTGGAAGAAAGGTTTCTGAAACTGCTGTTTGTATTGTATTTTCTACTTTTTCTTGTCCTCTGATGTTATTTATTCTTCATTTAATACAACCAAGGTTTTAATTTATTTATTTATTCATTTTTAAAGTCAGATTCTCACCAGGCTGCCCAGGTGGGTCTCAAACTCTTAGGCTCCAGTGATCCTCGTTCCTCAGCTTCCCAAGTGGCTGAGACCTCACCTGTGTGCTGTGGCACCTGACTCACAGCTGAGTCACTTCCCTACCTCCCTCCCTCCGTTCCTCCTTCCTTCATTTCCCGGGGAAATGCACCTGTTCTTCCAGTGAGCTATGTACTGCACCCTCACACTTTTCCTCCCCATGCACTGTTTTTACCGCCTGTCTCCCTGGTGACAAGCTGATGAACAGCTGAACCAGTCGACACCAGTCATGGTTCGAACAGTACTGTGGTACAGTCCCGCATAGCCTAGCAATGGGGATGCCTCCTGGGAAATGCATCACGGGCCACTCTGTCATGTGACCCTCGTGGGAGGCACCCACACGGGCCTCCCACTGGAGATGAACCCACGGCACACGGCTGCAGCACATGTGCAGAGCCCTCTCTGCCCTGACCTCCTAAGCTTCGTGAGTTGTTTTTCAGGATTCAGGTTTAATTGCAGTGTTGGACACTTTACAGTAAAGAGGTGGGGTTGGGCTGCAGTTTGGGCCCTCGTCTCAGAAAGTTTGGCCGTCACTGATAGGCAGTCGCTGAACACGATCCATTGGTGCAGCTGACACTTGGTCAGCCCAAGATGAGTGAGGCCGCTGCTGGGCTGACGTGGCAACTGTTTAATGGTAAACATTTTAAATAAGTAGAAGGCACACACTATAAAACAATTGTAAAAGTACAGTAATGTGTGCCGTGCCTAATCGAATGTGCTGTACTCATGAGTGGCAGCTCAAGAGTCACATGAACCAGAGTGAGGTGTAGCAGAAGAGAGGCCCTGACACGGTCCCCAGCTCCATTTCAGTCTTCCAGACGCCACTGTCTGTGTGGTTCCTCAGCGACGTGATGTCACTGCAGTGCGAGGCGGGTCCAGTAAAACCCAAATGTGCAGCACATTTTTCCCTGGCATCCCAGGGTTTAAGAAAGTCTTAAACAATAACTCTCAGTGTTGCTCCAGACCAGCATCTAATTCCAAGTTTTGTGGGGCTGCCTTCTGGGTTAGCAAGTTTGCAGTGAAAACTCTGAAACCCAGGGGTGGCTCACTTAGCAGTTCAGGGAGAGCTGAGTGAGGAGTAGGCGTCAGTGGGCACCATGTCTAAGTTAGCAGTTTGATTTTAGGCTTCACCATACCAATTAAAGAAGCTAACTCTGTGTGTCCCTCCATGAGTCCAGACTTCCTTTTAAATGAATTAATTTGTTGATTTTGACATTGAAAGTTATGCGTGATGGCCATTGGTATTCGGACTCCAGTGTTTTGCTCTTCATCAAAGTAAGTGCAAGTGTTAGGACCACGTCACAACTTTATATTGGAACCAGGATCTCTTCCTGGGGACGCTGTCGTTTTGATATAGGAGAAACCAAGGACAAGAGAGCAAAGGGTAGAAAAGGGCTGTGCAGTCACTGACCCTGGGATATAGGAATCCCTCACTCTGGAATACAGACTGCAGGTGACATCATAACACCCACAAATCAGGGTGCTCTTGTGGAAGTTCTGTGGGGACACAGCTGAATCAGCTCCCTTTTCCTGAAGTGCTCTCTGGGACTTCTCCCTGCTGCCCCCAGGACTGGTCTGGGTTGCACTGGTGACCTCTGGGGTCCGTAGTGTCAGTCATTCCCTAGGGAGTGCTCCTGTGCTCTTACATCAGACATAAAACCACCCAGGACAAAAGCAGGGCACACAACACCACATGGACAAATGAAAGCAAGAACAGTGGGAACAGCAGGGAACACGCTGTTTAACAGCAAAGATACCAGTCAGATGGTCTGATCCCAAAACAAAAGATCTGCTGGACTTGCACATGGCCAGTGACATCCCGCCCACGAAGAGGTCAAATGTTCTTATGCAAAGGCCTATATCTGATTACTCAGTGGTGAGCCTCCCAAGGGTCCAACAACTGCACACGAAGTCTGGGTGTAACTGTTTACCAGAAAGAGGGCCCATTCACTAAACTGTACAGAAACTGGGTCAAATGACCTTTTCAAAGATCTGCTTAGTTACAAATCATAGGAGCAGTGAGAAATTTATGAAATAGTTCAAGCTCAGATTAGTGCTGAGATTGCTTACCCTGAAGGTATGGCACAAGGAGCCGGGAAGTGTACCTCCTGGTTCAAGGGTCCCCTGGAATACTGCTAAGCAAAGATCTTTCAGCAAACAAACAAAGAGCTGGGTGTTTGCTCAGTGCTCCCTGGATTAAATCCTAGCCTTGAAAAGAAATCACAGTGGACCCTCCAGAACCAACAAAGAGGAGGCCATCCCTTAATGTGTTAAATAAAACGAGAAGGCGGCTTCATTGTCCACCCCAGTGACGGTGAACCCGCTGCTGCCCCGGGTGACAGACGGCCCTTACGCGGCGTAGGGCCTAGGGCTGTACACTTTCCAGGCGCAGCTGGGTCGGCACCTTCCTTAGAAGCCCAGTTGGGATCGATTTGCTGGCACCCCGAGCAGTGTTTAGCCGGCTAAGTCCCTCCTGAGAGCCCCACACTGAGGGCAGCACCGCTCACGGAGCGTGGAGAAGCTTGCGAAGGAAGCGCCCCCTGGTGGTGGAGCAGGTGGTCCCGGTTACCATGGCCGCAGAGCCGTCAAGACTTCTCCGGAGAAAGCAGGCGGGTCGGGCACTCTTCCCAGTTGGCGGCCTCTGCTTGCTTCATCAGAATGCACGTAAGATGGCGTCTGATTCTGCGCAGGCTCACGTTTATTTCTGAGTGTGGATCAGAGTTTCGCGAAGAGCAAATGATAGGTGCCTCACTATGACCGAGTCAGAAGCTAATTGTTTCATCCGCTCCATGAAGGTGTTTCACGAGGCAGAAGGGTTAGTGAGGTAAACTTAATGAAGAGGTATGGGTGTGTGTGTGTGTGTGTGTGTGTGTGTGTGTGTGTGTGTATGTGTGTGTGATGCAGTCTCGCTGCGTTGCCTGGGCTGGTCCTGAACTTGCAATCTTTGTGCCTTGGTCTCCCAAATAACTGGGATTACCGGCCTGTGCCACCGTGCCCAGCATGAAATAGTCTTAAAATATGTAATGGTATCTTTGACTGAAAAGTTTACTATTATTATGTTTATATCTTTCACTACTACCTTCTGGGTACTGCTGTAAAAACTGCAGGTGTAGAGTCCTGCTCCTGCAGAGTTGCCCCTTGAAGAAGGTGCCCCTTTATCGCCGGCAGAGAACACAGGTAGCAAAGCAGAGCGGGAGTGACCTGTCTGTGCCGTTCAAGCAGGCAAACAGGGCAGCCCAGAGCCAGACCAGGGAGTCCGACTTCACTTTTGTGTTACAGACGGACAGAGTGCAACGTAACAAGGCCACCTTTCGCACCATTCATGTTTTCTGGGTACCCTACTTGTACCAAGGAGATAATTATTGGGCTTTAGCAGCTCACTTACAATCCCTTGTTGGCTTTTATCGAGCTTGAAATCATCGATAACCCCAAGGTCTTTTTCACCTGATCTGCTGCTGAGATAAGCCTTTCTAATTCTTTGGTCATGTAGTAGTTGTTGTTGTTGTTATTATTATTATTATTATTTGTACCTGGGATTGAACTCAGGACCTTGCACTTGTAAGGCAGGTGCAGTGCCACTGAGCTATGTCCCTGGCCCCTGCAGTTAATTTTTTAAGACCTAAATTCTACACTGTATTCTCTCCCATGTTTGGTTTCAGTCAGTTTGTTGGTGTATGGTTCCAGCTTGTTATTTTGAATCTTGTCTGTGCTATTTCAGCTGTATGTCACCAAGAGAACTGATAAGTATACCTGTCACCTGGGTGGCTGATAAAATTGTCGGGTAGAATAGGACCAATGACAGCTTTTGTCTCAGTGTTGGGCTCATGTCTGATCACACACCCAGGCAGAGTCTTGTGGGACTACTGCAAAGCCTTCTGGATTCTGTCAGGCAAACTGTCTTTCCTTCCTTTCCTCTAACTGACAGTTTCTCAAGCTTGGTCCTATTGACGTTATGGATAGGAGGACTCTGTGTGGTAGGTGGCTGTCCTGGGTCATGTAGCGCAGCGCCTGGATTCTGCCCCTGGATGACAGCAGTAGAGCTGCCTCCCACCAGACAAGCAGACGTGTCTCCAGACATCGCCAAACTTCCCTGGGGGGCAGAGCGGTGTCCCTTCCTGTGTGCAGCTCTATTTTAACTTAATAAATCTACTGATTAAACAATCAAATATGCATTAAGGACCTCCTGTTTGCCTGGAACTTGATGGTTTCTATGAACACTTTGACACCAGGAAGATTATACTACTACAAGAGGCATTACCAGCCCCGCAAAACAACTGGGGGCCGGTGTCTGCTTCCGAGTGATTCACTGTGAAACCAGACTGTGTGACCGGTAGGAACTCCGAGAGGTGACATCACAGAGGACAGAGGACGTTTCAGGAGCTCAGACGTGACTGGGCTGCGTAACCTGGAGCAGGGAAAGCAAAGGGCATTAGCTTCTAAAGGAGATACCTGCCTACCTACCGACCGACCTGCCATCATCTATCCGTCTCCTCTAGGAAGGCATCTGAAGTTTTATGCATAGGCAAACACACCAAACATAGGCTACACCTTTTACACAAAAGATCCGAGCACACTGGCCATCTGGGAGGTCGAAGCATGTGGAGTCCAGCCTGGAAGCTTAGCAACTTAATGAGATCCTGCCTCAAAAATAAAAAATAAAAAGGGCCAAAAGGGCCGGGGGTGCAGCTCAGTGTGTACGGGGCAGGGTGAACATTTAGGAGTGGAGAGAGCAAAGGTGGGCAAAGGTGCAGAGGACCAGAGGCAATGGGGAGACACCAGGGTCCTGGTGGGCAGCCCAGGACGTCGGCACGGAAGCCTGGGGTGGGAGGTTAATGCCTGCTGCCTTTGGGTGGAGAACAGCAGGAAGGCATCAAGGCAACACGGTCTGGCCGTGGGCTCTTTTGGGCAAACACATTAGATGGAGAGATGGGCCAGCAGGTGGGGTGGGGAGTGGAGGCTTTCCAGAAGGCGGTGCAACGGTGAGACTGGGGGTCTCTGGGAAGGCTTCTGGACATTTAAGATCAGGCTCTGCCTTAATCTAGACCCAAAGTTCTCTTTTGGAAATGGGAAGAACAGTAGTGTCAATGACATTAGTTTCTTTTAAAATCCTGAATATATTTTTTTCCTTACCCTCACCACATTCCTGTTGCTCTTTCCTTCTGGAAAGGTTAGATTTTCGTGAGAGTGGACGTCTGGTGAGGCCAGGGAGGGCAGGAGTGCTGTGGTGGTGTCTGGGGGCGGTTGGGAGTCAGGTCAGAGGTAGTGGCACCCACCGTGGGGAGTAAAGTGTCCCTCGTGTGGGGTGGGGGACACTGGGAGAGGGAGGGGGTGGCTTCAGCCTGGCACCAGCCCAGACTCCCACTGAGCCCTGCGGAGCTACCAAGTTAGGCATCACCACCGGTCTGCAAGGACCAGCTGTTTTTCCTTTCTGGTCTAGAACATCAGAGAGTTTGGGCTCCTGGGGAGGAAGGCTGAGGGGAGACAGACTTACCTGCTTAGGCGTTTGGGAGCTTTCCTCTTAACCCTACCGAGCTAGAGCTAGGTTTTCTTTCTCGTCTTCCCTCTCTTTTGTTCCCTGTCTCACTGAAAAAGCTAAGAAGCGAGGTATCACCCACGGAGCAGACCTCCGGCACGCAGGTGGGAGCGGCAAACAGCTCTTTTCTTGGCCCTGGAGTTCACCCCTCACTTCCATTCTCTGATTCTAGATCAGAACCTGATGGATCTTAATGATCTTAGGATGCTAAGTCCGGTGGACTTGTGCGAATTGCAGCCTCCCATCCCTAACTCGAAGAAAAAGGCCTCTTCAGAAGATTTAGGAGCGTGTAACAGCAGCACCAGAGATCCTGGCGAAGCACGTGCAAGCCCCGAAGCCTCAGGGCGTCACTAGCCTGCCTGCCTCCAGGGTGAGACGATGTGATGTCCTGCAAAATGCTTTTTTATTTCAAAATGCAAAACGGTCATCATTGTGACAACAACAATAACAACATAATGGTAATCGCTAATCGTAGAAAAGGCTGTCTTCCTCCCTCGTGCGAGGACAGACACTCTGCTCCCGGACACACATTCTGGATGCGTCACAAGGCAGTGCTGCACAGCAGCAAAACAGTCCCATCCACTCCGGTACGTGCGGCAGGTCAGCTCCAGATGCCCGCAGGCGGACGCGCGTGGCTCCCTTCCTCCTGCAGCCTGGCCCTCGAGCCCTTCGTCCCGGTCCCTGGAGGCGCCGGGGGAGGGTCTGGGGGGAGGGAGAGGAGGGGAGGCGGGCGCCCCG
>NW_022900923.1:46843219-46855614 GCF_012274545.1 Fukomys damarensis | reverse complement strand
CCCGCTTTTATCTCTGGCCCGAGACCCGCCTCCTGCTGGCGGCCGCGTTGCCGGACCAAGGGAGGGGGGTGGCTGGGCACCTGGCTGTCGGCATGAGCTGTGCACGCCCTGGTCGCGTGCTGCCCCAGGGTCCATTCCTTAGGGGAGGGGTGCGCAGTTTCTCTAGTCCCTGGCAGCTTGAGAAGCACTCCGGAGGAGGGGTTCTGGGGGTCCCACCTGGCGGAGAAATATGCTGTCTTAATTCAGAAGGGGCTGTTACCTTCCCACTTATGGGATCGGACAGAAGGCAAGGGAGGGATCGGATAATAAGCCACCGATCACAGCTCCACGTGCCGATAAAGTATTTCTTTCCTGCCTGATTTGTTTTAAAGTTCAGAGATGCGTGCCTTGCTAGTTGGTTAATAGGGAAGCTGGGGCGGGGGGGGGCGTGCTGGTCTCCTACCTGCTCGGTGTTTGTACAGCTGCCGCTGCACGTAAGCTAACAGCCTTCAGATACCGAACGTGCACACAACCGCTTGAGAAGTGAAGTTGGGCTGGGAGGCAAGTCTGGGAAGGGGCCCTGGTAAGATTATTTCTCATCTAGAGAGGAAGTATTTCAATAATTCTTTGCTATTTCCTTGGGTTTGACTTTTCTGTGCCAGCCCAGAGCCAGTGTAGGGTATGGTGTGCGTGCATGTGTGTGTGATGCATGTACGTATGCGTGTGTGTGTGTGTGCAGAGCAGACAGTCTAGGTAAGAGGCTAGGGAGGGGCGCTGGAAGCGTGAGGACATAGAATTGGGGAGGGTGAAACATTCACTGGGAGGCTGTAGTCCCTCTGGTTCTTGATACTCCAGTTATGGAAGGGGCAAAGGGGAGACAGACAGGCCAAAGGGCTTCAGGGAGGGAGAAGGCGAGGCAGGGGCAGGAAGGGAAATCAAACAGGCCAGAGAGTTGCAAAGGTCAGAGATGCAGCCTCTGCCTGGGCCTGCCACCCTGGGGAAGACCCTTTCTTGGCAGCTGAGGTCATTTCCCAGACAGTTCAGTAAAAAAAGCCAAGACAGCCGCCACCCTGTGCCTGTGCTGCTCGTGGTTCAAGGAAGGACTTGAGGGTGGGCGTTGGTCAAGGCCACTTAACACAGCAGTCTGTGTTTTAGTCTGGACTCTAGGTGTCCGGGTGGCCAGGGGCCAAGTGGAGATTATTCTTGGACAGTGTGTTCCCTGTGTATTATTCTTTTAACCTTGCCATTCAGGGAAATTCTGTAACAAGGGAGCACGCCAAATTTGATTTGTCTTGACATTTTCTTTGAATCTCTGCCATTTCAGAGCACTCTTTAATAACTGGCGAAAGTGACTGGTGAGCGTTCCTGGTACCTGCATGGCAGCTTCCAGAAGAGCTGATGATGTGGCCCCAGGTGCGGCCTCGCCAGTTCCTCTCTGAGGTGAGTCAGCCCTGCCTCAGACCCAACACTGGCCAGGCATTTCCTGTTTCCGTCATTTGCCTGGGGTTCCCCTATTCCCTCGCTGGTGTGTCCCAGAGGGCTCCCTGCGCCCCCTCGTTCGTCACCTGACTCTGACTCCCAGCCCCCCAGCTCGTGTCCTGGGCAGTGCCATCACCTGAGGGCACAGGTGGGTCTGGTCTGGTGGTTCAGGCGTAGCTGAGGCAGAGTGGGAGGTCATGGGAGTCGAAGGAAGGACTCCAGCATCGGTTCAAGCTCAGGAGTTCTAAGTGCGACTCCTCCGGCCGGGGACAGGAAGCCAGTTCCGGGGTGGGGGTCAGATGAGCCTGGGAACTGGAGAGGTACACGGGCTGATGCCACTTCTAGAGAAGTGCAGGTCAGACATGACCACCGTGACCAGTCACCCTATTTTCTTTGGGGTTGAGGGGTTTCTGAGATGCAGGACTTAGAGCGAAAATGGAGGTAGTTCTAGGCAGAACGGTGCAGTGCGCCCACTTCTTGCATTGGTCCATTTTCTGTTTCTCATAACACAGTGCCACAGGCTGGGTAAGTTATAAAGACAAGAGGTTCATTTTGGCTTGGCTCTAGAGGTACAAAGTCAAGGAGCCACCTCTGGTGACGGCCTTGTGGCAGTGTCCTTATATATGGCACAGGGCGTCACATGGCAAGACACAGAGCACATGTGTGTCTCTTCTGGAGTCTTCCTATAAAGCCATAGACTTACTCGTGGGGCTTTATCTAAGCCACATCACCTGACTATCTAATCACAGCCATCACAGTCTGAGCACCAGCACACCCTCCCCACAAAGAAGGCCTCCTCTGGCCACCATTCATAGTGAGTTACATCCTGAACGCTTCACCCCTTTGATAACCGCACATGGGGGATAAATCACAACACTTGAGCCATACCCAAACCATGTCAAGGCCCTGTGTCTGTCTCAGCATGATTCTTGCCTTTCCTAGGAATGCTGAAGGGCCAGTTTTCATATTTTTCCCCCAGATCTCTTTTTCCTGTACATGAAAGCACCCACATCCATCTGTGGAGGGGAAAGTCACAAAGGGACAGAACATGATCTGGGTACCAAAGAGGAGTAGGTCTGAGTACAGGAGAACCAAAGAGGAAGCACTGTCCCTGACTGGCCTTGGACACTGGAGATACAGGCAGAGGGGTCTTTCCCATGGCTTGTTGTGTGGAGCCTCAGTTATTAATATTGTTATTTTATTACCAGATTCTTGCTGCCCACAGAAAGTCAGTGTCACCCTTGGAATTTCCGAGAGCTGGAGGGAAAGGACCATTGTTGGAGACAGGATAAAGCTATTTGTGTGTCTTATACTCTGCTGCAAAATTATTTTTTAACCCTTGAGTTACTTCCACTGCATTCATATTGGTTCAGAGAGAAGGCATCTTACTGCTTAAATGTCAGTGAACTTTGTGGAGAGGTTGTGCTGGTGCTCAGACTATTACTGAGCTGTATCTCCAACCCTCAGTGGATGGTTTAAAAATGCACACACCTAACCTTTATCTCCTCATCTAGTTGTGTGGTAGAGTTCAGAGTTTCAGCAATTCTGTGTGTGTGTGGATACCCTGCTGTTATCTCGGACTTGACACACTTAAAACAAGACTTCTTTGTGTCCTGTTGTCTTTTTTCAGACTAAGTCCCCTTCCAAGTATCTTTCCTTCTAGTGGTGCTGTTTCCATGAGATTGGTTCCTGGGCTTGAGATATTGCATCAGTTTCTTGGCGAGGTCTTCCCAGGCTTCTCTGTGCTGTCAATCTCTGCCCAGTGCCCTGTTTTACTGGTCTTTATAACACTTTTACCTGCTTTTATGTTGATAGAATTCTTGGTTTGGTTCTGTGCTGTCTTTCATGCCCTTTGGAGGATAAAGTTCACAAAGGCTGAAACTTTGTTTTGCTCTTTGCTGTGTCCCCAGTGACTGGTATAATCCTTGGCACAAAGTAGGTCTTTCATAGGTAACCATGGGAACGAACAACCTCCCCTGTGGCCTGTGAAGCCGGCAATAGTGAGGGGTAGGGGAGATTTTGCTTATTACGCTCATAGGCATTCAGACTTTAGTGGATACTCAAAAAAGCATTTGACTTGCTGTAGGGACAGATTTTTGCTGTTAGTGTTTACCTCTAATTCATCTCAAACAAATAGAGCAAATGAATCCTCCCCAAATTTCATTTTAAATAGTATTATCTGCCTGTTTAAAGTTTGAGGTGATTTCTGGTTGCCCATAGGATGATGTCTGGGTCTGCATGTTGAATTTGCTTGAGCTACTGTTCTCAGACTCTAGGATCCTTTGGTTTGGCCTTCCTTAGTCGACTAACTTTACCTCCTATTCTTCTCCTATAAGAACCCTTTGTCCCACACAGGGCTTTCTTAGCTGGTTCTCATTGCTGCGGATAGCAGCATGCACTAAATCTCACTGCTCACTTCTGCTTCCTTCCTACCTGGAACAGTACTCTTTCTGGCTTATCTTCCTCCCTGAGACCACGTTCGGGCTTATATGCTCCAGGAAGCCACTACGGCCCATGCCAGCACACCAGGCTCCCTCCTTTCTGTGAAGTCCGCTGCCTGTGCGGCTCTGCTGCACAGGTTGGCATGTACTGAACCTTAATTTATACAGCTGGCTCATTGTTTCTCATGGGCTTGCTTCCTTTCTGCCGGACATGGACTCTTGCTGTTTCTCATGGTGCCAGCATATAATAGGGGTCCAGTCCATATTAGTTACATTGATCTGAAAGTCCCGGAGGCATAGAGATTGCAAATTGCTGTCAAGATTCTCCTGGGAGGTTATTTTAGGCATAGTTGCCTGTCCTTGGCTCAGAGCCTTGGGGCTAAAATTACCCAAGACCTGGCAACTTGGCTGAGTTCCCTCAACTCTGGCCTCCTCACCTTTCACTTCCACTTCCAGCTTTGTCTGGCACTGCTGTCATCTGGGGCACCTGCACAGCGTCCCCCTGGGACAAATCATGGAGGAGCAGACTCTTCACAGACAGTAGCTTTTGTCCCTCGTGGCTTCTGGTCAGGCAGAGCCCCCAGCTTCTGGGCTGTATTCTCTGCCATGCCAGTGTGTTGGAATTCCCACCCTCCGTGGCCTTCAGCCTCTTCCAAACGCAGTAGCATGCTCTCGTCTGAACCAAGGCGAGGAACTTCCTGAGATTGTAGGGCTCTGGAGTAAGCAGCCTTGAGTTTGCTGAAGTCCTGCCTTCTCCACTTGTTAGAGTCTGTGCTTACCTACTCTGGCCTCTATTTCCTCATCTATAAAATGAGAGTGATAATAATGCCTACTAAGTGGGATTGGCTGAAGGCAGAATGAGCTAGAACCCCATCAAGGGCTTGAGTGATATCTGGCACAAACAAAGCAATCCATAAGCACTAGCCTTTATTACTCAGTTGTCTGCCTCCTGCTCTACATACGCAGTTCCCATGATCCTTTATGCCATCCCAAGACTTGTGCACTGCCTGGGTCCAGGAAGGCGCAGGAACATTTCAGGACACCATCATGAATTTGACACTTGGTTAAGTATAGCTACGAAAAGGAGAATACAAAGTGCCCTTGGCCTGAAGAATCTCACAGTCAAGTAGGGGACAAAGACATGGAAATGTGTTGTTAGAATACTAGAATTAGGTAAGCATAGCAATAGGGATGGATGACAGGGGAAAAAATAGACCAGTGAAGACTGTATCGATTGAACCTGGGGAGGAGGTGGCCAAACAAGGCCTAAGAGTGAGCGATTCCTGAGCTGCTTAGGATGCTGAAGGTTACACGGCATTCACTAGGTGACCATGGATGACCATGCTCAGGCTGGGCAAGGGGACTGTTCTTAAAAGGGAGGAGTCACGTGAGAGAACTGCAGACCAAAGAAGCAAGGTGGGCGCTGATGGCACCAAGGATGGGTTTTCATCCAAGCGTACTCAGCTGCCTCATCCTTGACAAAGGAGCCAACTGTACTCACTGGAGGAAAGACAGCGTCTTTAATAAATGGTGTTGGAAAAACTGGATTTCAACCTGCCAAAGATTAAAACTAGATCCTTACCTCTCACCATGACTAAACTAAAATTCAAGTGGATTAAAGATCTAAATATTAAAACAGAAACACTAAACTTGCTGGAAGATAAGTTAGGTAGAACTTTCAACATTGGCATAGGAAAAGACTTCATGAACAAATCCTCAGTAGTTCAGGAACTAGCACAAAGAATCAACAGCTGGGATCTCATCTTTTTTTTTTTTTTTTTTTGGTGTTTGGAGACAGGGTCTCACTGTATAGTTGAGACTGATCTGGAACTCACTATGTAGCCCAGGCTGGTCTGGAACTCACAGTGACCCTCCTGCCTCAGCCTCCCAAGTGCTGGGATTACAGGTGTGAGCCACCATGCCCGGCCGGGATCTCATCTTTTTATAAAGATTCTGCACTGCCAGAGAAATCACCAAGAGAGCTAAGAGACAACCTACAATATGGCAAAAAAAATTTTTACCAGCTGTTTCTCAACAAAGGAATATATAAAGAACTCAAAAAAACAGACCCCCCCCAAATATAAAGACCTGATTCAAAAATGGGCATCTGAAATGAACAGACATTTCTCAAAGAAGTAAAAGCACCAAATAAATATATGAAAAAATGTTCAACATCACTGGTCATTTGAGAGATGCAGATGAAAACAACACTGAGATTCCACCTCACCCCAGAGAGAATGGCTGCTATCAAGAAATCAACCAATAACAAATGCTGGTGGGTTGTGGGGTGATAGGAACCCTTCTCCATTATTGGTGGCAGTGCAGACTGGAGCAACCACTGTGGAAATCAATATGAAGATACCTCAAAAAACTGCGAATAGAGGTCCCATTTGACCTAGTTATCCCTCTGCTGGGTATCTTTCCAAAAGAATTAAAAGAATCATACCACAGAGATACATGCTCACCCATGTTTATAGAGACACAGTTTGTAATAGATAAACCTTTGAAACAACCCCAGTGCCCTTCAAGTGGGAGACTGGATAAAGAAGATGTGGGTTTTCTATAAAATGGAGTACTACTCAGCCATAAAGAATGAGAAACTAGAGTCATTCATAGGAGAATGGATGCATATTGAGGCCATACTTGTAAGTAAAATAAATAGGACACACATGTGTAAATATTGAATAGTTTCTCTGGTGTGAAAAACTAAAAGTATAAATAAGATCCAAATTGTATAACTGACAATGTGAAATAGGAAGAAAAGGGCTAAAGGTATAGGGGAAGTGGGAAGGGTACGGGAAAGGAAATAAAGGATAAGAAAAAATAATGAGAAAAGGAAAAAAAGTGGAAACAAAGTCTTTGTAAATAAGGGAAGGGTGGGGCCAGGGATTTAGCTCAGTGGTTTCGCCACCTGCCTCACAAGCACAAGGACCCAAGTTTGATCCCTGGTACCAAAAAAAAAAAAAAAAAAAAAAATAAAAAAAAAAAAAAAAAATGGAAAGGGTGGAAGGGGTGAAGGGAGGGCTGGTGAATGGGGAAAAAATGAGAACCAAGATCTGTCATGTAAAGGTACAAGATCCCAATGATGAATGTAACTGTAGTATATGCTTAAAAAGTACCAATAACCTCAATGAGAAAAAAAGAATGGGTTTTCATGAAATACTGGAAAGTGAGGAGCCAGATAATGAAGTTATGTACATGATCATCAATGTGTGTCATGCCTGGGAATGGCTGCCTCTCCTTCTTCAGGTCTGAGCTCTAGACCTGTGTCCCCTTCCTGTTTGACTTGAATGCTTATAGATATCAGGCTCACCACATATAAAACTAAATGTCATATTTGCACACCGTACTCGTGCACCACCAGCTTTCTTAGTCTAAGTGTCCCTGACCACTTAGCTCATCGGGTCCAAAGCTTGGGATCTCTTCTTTCCTCCCCTCTCTGCCCCCTTCCTTATGTAAACGATCACCAAGACTTGTCACTGCCTCTTAAGTAACTATTAATTGTATCTGCTACCTGTCCCCTCTGCTACCTCCGAGTCTGAGCCCTGTAATCTACTGAACTCTCAGCTGGTGTCTCTGTCAGGACCACTTCGTTCTACCCCGTTCTAACCCAGTGTAATCTTTAAATACAAAATACAAAATGAATATGCCTCTTGTTTCTTTTGGTCCTTCCATGGATTCCCACACTGCCCTTTGGATAACACTCCAGATTCTTTGCACTCCTGACACAGCCCCATGACCTTGTCCTTGTCTGTTTTCCATCTTTACAACGTGTCCCTCTGCCCTCAGTTTCCATATGCGTCCATGCTACTTGATTCCTTTACAACTGCGGATCCTTCCATTTGGAGCACTTTCCCCATCTTCCTTCATCTGGAGAGCTGTTTCTCCTCCTCCTAGTGTCATTGTCATTGTCTTGTTCAGTGACTCCCTCCACATGGGGAGGCCAGCTCTCCTGGCTGCATCTCCCACAGCCACCTCACTTTTCCTGTTCAACCCATCACAGAACTGTAAGCTTCCTGAGGGCATAGGCTGTCTCTGTCGTGTTGGGTACAGTGGCTCAGAGCTAGTTCGTCAGGGTGTCTCGTACACAACTATCGACTTGTCTTGAGAGAACTGGCTCTCCCCTAGGCAGTGGAAAACTGATGAGCTAGGGTCTGAGACAGCAAGATTGGCATTGCAGATCACTGTGGTAGAGAGGGGATGGGTAGGAGTGGGCAGGGCTAGGGGAGGGAGGGCGATCGTACTACTGAGGTGCTGGGCTAGGACAGGTGGCAGGGATGGGGGAGGCAGAGCTGAGCAAGAAATCAGATGGACGGACACGCGCAGACTTGCTATGAAAGAGGAAGGAGTCTGGAGTGACCCTCGGGTTTGGGGAAGAGAGGAGGAGGAACATATCTGGTGAGCTTCATTTTGGAGTCATTGGTTTGGGGCTTAATAGATGGGACACGAGGCAAAGTTTGGCATCAGACAACTGTGTGTGACTCATGAATCAGGAGCCATGAAGAAGGCTGGGCCTGGATTTCTGGCTTGGAGAGGTTTGAATGAATCAGGGATGCCTGGGAACGAGAGATATCAACTCATGAGGGGCCGAGATCAAAAGGAAAGGGTAGAAAGCAGGAAGCACAGAAACAGCCGCGACTGCCCGAGGCTGGTGGCGAAGCAAGAGTGGGTTCAGGGGTGACTCACACAATACTTTCCTCCCATGTATTCAGAATCGAAGCTGGGAGCCTTCTTCATGTAAATCGTTTATAATATGATCCGCGGAATTCTTCATTGCCCACCCCATACCTGCCCCTGTTAAAATCCCCAGCGGTGTCCAGGACTTGTGGCAGTGATGGGACAGTCACCCCGACTAGGTCACGTTATGTGGCATGGCTGGCTTTATGAATGGGACATTAGCAGGTGAATGAATCTAACAGCTGGGCCCTTCCCAGGAGCAGGGGGCTCCTCCTGACGAAGAGATTCAAAGTGTGAGAGGATTCAAGCAGAGCTTCTCCCTGGCTGGCTTTGAAGATGGAGGTGGCAGTAAAAAAGGGTTGGAAACTGCTGGCTCGGTGCTTCTGCTGTGATGGCAGGAGAAAATCAACTCAAAAGGGTGGGAAGATGGGGAGAGTCTTGCTTTGATTTGATGCCCGACATCATAAACGCCCCTGAGTCACTGGACGCCTTTGCCCTCTTCTGAGCGTTTCAGGTTCTCTGAGAAGGCTAAGCCGTGGCCAGCGTCTGCTTTCTGTAAACCTGTGTCCAAGCGCTTTATCATCCAACAGATCACCTGTTCATTATATGTGAGACTACAAACTTAAATGGGCAGTTAACTGTAATTCATTGCTTCCCAAGTCAGTTACTTTTATTACTTCCTTAGGATGTTTTCCTTACTCCTCTCCTCTTTTTAAACTGGCTTTTCTTTCCTATGATATCACCACGCATTGGTAAATAGAAGGAACCTACTCTATATTCCAACCATTTCTGCATCAGTACCCCACGGGTTGGCCTGTTCTCACACTGACAAGGAAGACGCATCCCAGATTCTTTCTGTACGAAGTTTTCTCTCCACATCATCCTGGATCTTTTAAGGTTTTGGGAGTCCATGAATAAGTTAGGCTGCAGGTAAAAAAATCAAGTTGAAAATGACTTAAACAGTAAGAAAAACATTATTTCCAAAGACCTGGATTCCAGGATTGGTTAATTCAGTAGCTGAACCCTCTGTAGAGTTCAGGCTCGTTCCCTTTTCTCCTAGGAAAATCTTCAGCATGGATTGCCACGGTCTAGCTCCCAGGATCCCAAGACAGCTGCTACAACTTCAGACACCACATTCAAGAGGACAGCACCCAGTGGAAGAAGATAGACTTTCTTTCTTTCCCTCCCTCCCTCCCTTCCTTCCTTCCATCCTTTTTATCAGTAAGCAAATGTTTCCCACAATGAACAAGAGACCTTTGTTTTGGACTGGGCAGCAGCATCGGGCCCCAACAGACTAAGCTAAAAATCAAAATGGAGTTGCTTGTGGTAGAGTTCCACGTCCTGAACTGAAACTGAGCTGCTTATCTTGTCCCCAAGAAATCAGGATTAGAGAGATAATGGTCCTATTTCCCAAACAGGCCAGTTCCAGTTGGCACGATGATGATACTTTCTCTGCTTCCATCCTGTCTCCCAAGAGGTGATCAGAAATAGCCTGAGGTTAACTCATCAGTTATTTTGCTAGTGTTGTCTTCCTGCCTTACAGGGACAGTAACTTGGAGATGACCAGTCTGCTTTATCCATTTGTTTCTGCTGTTTTTAGCCCTGTTCTGTCTGTAAAACCATCCTGTCTTCTCAGCCCATCAGAACACGGTCTGTTTTGTGGAATGAAGTGCTGCCAGATTCCACCATTGAAAATGGAGTCAGTTAAGATCTTTAAATTGTTCTAATTCTGTCTCTTGACACCTGGGGTGACCCCAGTGATTCTTCCCCGTGGACAGAACTGGGTCACACGCCCCTCCTTATGACCACTCGCGAAGGAAAGTCTTAGCATCACATGCTTGGGCCATGAGTCTCAAAGATACTCCTTAAAACCAGCGGTAGCAAGACCTGAGAACTTCTTACAGATGCAGTTTATTGGGTTCTACCCCAATCTGTTGAATCAGAAATTCTAGATGGAAGGGCCAGCAATCTGTGTTTTAAAACATTCTCTATGTGAAACTGAAGCACACTTAAGATTGTGAACCACTGGTACAATATTTAGGAATGTTTACATCCTCTTAAATTTCATGTTGAAATCTAATCCACAGTGAAATGGCATCAATAGGTGGAACCCTTGGGAAATGGTTGGATTGTGATGAATAGGATTAGCTCCCTGGGAAGCAAGGCTGGAAGGAACTTACGTGTGTGGATACAAGTAGATGGAACTGCAAGTGACCCAGAGAACAAAACCCCACCAGGTACAAACCTGATGCAGCCTGCACTGTGGGCTCCCCAGCCTCTAGGGTGTGATATATGAGATGCTGTTGTTTACAGTCCCCCCAGCTAAGATATTTTGTTGTAACAGCCCAGACAGACCACGGCAACTGGCAGAAGTGAGTCAGGATTTATCTCTGAGCCAGAGATAGAGCAGCTTTCCTGAGGACTGGGAAGATACTTGAAACCTTTTAGCAAGAAGGTGGTCATGTGAATCTTCTCAGACTACCCTAGCAGCGATACAGGCTAGGACTCGTGCCAACCGCAGAAACTGGTTCTCTTATGGAACTCCAGAGGCGCAGAGCCCAAGGCCAAGGTGCAGGACCATGTAGTGTCAGACGAGCTGTTTCCTCACCACATCCTCATGCAGCAGTAGAGAGGAAAGTGAGGAGAAGGGAAGAGACAGAGGGAGGACTCCAAGGAGTTCTGCTCATCACTGGGTTAAGAACACCGCCTCTGTGACCTGGCCCTGCCCACCCCTCCCCTCCACTGAGTCCCTGCCTCAGTCTCACTGCTACACCCATTCCAGGGGGTGGGCGGGGCCACGCTGTTTCCTGCCGCGGTACTTTTGTGCTCCTTCTTCCTCTTCCTGGTTTCCATTGTTGTCTGGGCCTCCAGCCCGAGCCCTCCTCCCTTCCGATGTTAGTAAAAACGATATTAAACTTTAAGTGTAGAGAGGGACTAATAGAATTTTAGACTTTCTTAAGGTGCTTACTTCCTGTCTTTTCTGAGGTAACAAGAAAAATTTTCAGAAGTAATTTTGGGGCCCCACAGAGTGTAGGGGTGCATGTTTGTAATCCTGGTTACTCAGGAAGCTCTAGGCGAACTGCAGCAATTTGGCAAAAACCTATTTGAAAAAAATAAAATGGAAAAGTTTGGGGATGCATCTTAGTGCTAACACTTTCTGGCACGTATAAGACCATTGGTTCAATACTTAGTAAACGTGTGCACACACACACACACACACACTGGTTCCCTTACTTTTCTGCTTTCTTAAATGCTTAGCTGGCCCTGAGAAATCTGGCCCCGAATCTTTTTTTTTTTTTTAACTTTTTATTGAGTTTATTGGTACAATCTAGGTATACAATACAGTTACATTCATAATTGGAATTCTGTATCTTTACATAATAGGTCTTGATTCTCATTTTTTCCCCTTGTCCCTGCCCTCCCTTCACCCCCTTCTCCCCTCCCCATTTACAAACACCTTTTTTCCATTTTTCAGTTTCTCATATTTTTTCCTCTCCCTTATTACCTTTCCCCCACCCTTCCCACTTTCCCTACACCTTTAGCCCTTTACCTCCTATTTCACATTATTAATTATCTCATTAGGATCCTGTGTACTATTACAGTTTTTCACACCAAAGAAACTATTTGGTATTTCAGTTAAAGAAATCTCTGTATGAACATTAAAAATAGGAAATCCTAAAATAAAACTAAAAAGGAAAGTAAAAGAGAAAAGCCAATGATGAAACATTAAAATAATCTTTAATTCTGGAGATGAAAATGGTCCCCAAACATATTTAAATTGCTTCTTGCTCTTATAGTCTTATCTTATTCTTTTTTTTT
>NW_022900923.1:46830056-46842980 GCF_012274545.1 Fukomys damarensis | reverse complement strand
TATATATAGACTAATAATAGCAGTGTGTAATGCATCGATAGCAACAACAGCTTTTCCAGGTTCTGCAGTCATCTGAGCAAAATTATAGATATTCAGCACATTCCATTAAAAAAAACCAAAACCAAACCAAACAAAAAGAAACAGAAAAGAATAATATCCAGAAAACAGCAAAGTTCTGTTGCTGTTGTGGTACCTGGCACCATTTTTTTTATTAGCAACTTAATCATTATCTGGAAAGAGAATATTCTAGAGTAATATCATTAAATGTAGCTCTGATAAAGCGCAGTCCCTACTATGTATCATAAAGCAGGTATAAGATACTTTACATTCATAAAGGTATGATACACTACCGTCCTACATCAATAATACTAGAATCAATTTTGGTTTGAAATTTACTTTGTCTGCCAATAAGATTGCTGCCCCTGTTTTTTTCTGGGCTCCTGTCACATGGAGAATTGTTTTCTATCTTTGCACTTTCAGTCTCTGGACTTCTTTATGCACTAGGTGTGTTTCTTGTATACAACATATTGTTGTATTTTGCTTCTTATTCCATTTTGCCAGTCTATTTCTCTTGATTGGTGAGTTGAGGCCATTGACATTGCTGGTTATAACTGATATGTACTGACTTATTATTGACATGTTATTGGCCTTTTGTTGACTCTTTTTACTTTTTCACCTTCTCCTTTTAATTTCTTGCCTTGCCTATTTGATTTGCTCTGTTGGGCCTCATAGTGTTGTTGCCTTCATTGTCTTTTTCTAGGATCTTGTTTAGAATTCCTTGTAGTGCTGGTTTGGTATTCATGTAGTTTCTCAGGTGTTCTTTGTCATGGAAGTGTCTTATTTCCCCATCCATTTTGAAAGAGAGTTTTGCTGGATACATCAGTCTAGGTTGGAGGTTGTTCTCTTTTAGTACTTGAAATATCTCATTCCAGGCTCTCCTTGCCCCAAGGGTTTGTGTTGAAAAGTCTGCTTTGATTCTGATGGGCTTTCCTTTGTATGTGATTTGTTTCTTTTCTCTTACTGCTTGTAGTATTTTGTTCTTCTGTTGGGTTTCTGGGCTCTTGATTATTATATGTCTAGGTGTAGTTTTTTTTTATTGTAGCTAGTTGGGATCCTATATGCCTCAGTTATCAGAATGTCAAATTCTTCCCCTCTGTTTGGGAAGTTTTCTGTCATTAATTCTGCAAACAGCTTTTTTAAGTCATTTGTATTTTCTGCTACTTCATGTATTCCTATCAGTCTTATGTTATTCTTCTTTGCATCAATCTAGGAGTTGTTGGATCGATTTCTCATGATCCCTTACTGTTTTTAAGAGACCTCTCTTTTCATGGTCACTGACTGCAATCTTATCTTCTATATCTGAGAGTCTATCTTCGCATTCTTTTATTCTGTTGCACACACTTTCTATGGAGTGTTTAATCTCCTGGATATCCATTTGAATCTGTTTTATGGATTCGATTTCTTTCCTATGTTGGGTGTTTATTTTTTCCATTTCTTTCTTATGCTGGGCCTTCATGGCTTGTATCATGGTCCTGAGCTCAACTATTTTTTTGTCAGTTTCTGCTGTAGAGTCTCGAATCACAACTTCTATTTTGTTCACTATCTCTATGGTTATCTGGGAAATTATTTCTGTTTTGAATTTTTCTAGAGCCTGATTGATCTGTTTTGTTACTTCGTGCTTTGAGTGAGCCTGATTGATCTGTTTTGTTACTTCTTGTGCTTTGAGTTCAGGGTGTCCTGGTGGTTCACTATTGGCCTTTTCATCCTCATTTGGCCTACTGTTTGCCATTGATGAACTGGAAGTCTGTCCTTGTGTCTTGCTTAAGTGTTTTCTCATTTTTTATTTTTGTTGTCAGACTGTCCTTGGTTTAATCTCTGGATTATCACCCAAATCTTCCTGATATATTTGTGCCCTAGCTTCTGTGTCTTTAACGACCCACAGACATTCTCATCTTCATAACATCAGAGAAACAGCTCATCAAATCATCCGCAATGCTTTATCCCAACTGATACAATCAGCAACACATTAAGATCAAGTACAACTTGGACATTGACCACCTATGATAGTCACTAGTCTATCACCCTGAAATCATTTGAATTAAATTGAAATCAAGAAGCAGTCCAGAACATGTCTGCAGTGAACAAAATTTCAATATAGTGTATTTACCATTTAATGGCTCAGAGTGAGGATGCAAGACCCCTGATCTCAGTTGGCTGATGGCTGAACCCCACGACGCTGACTGACCTCAGGCTCCAAGGCCCAGATTGAGTTCCCCAACCTTCTGAATGGTTGAACTCCACAACGTTCTATTACAAGTTTCCCCCGCCCTTTCTTTAAAGATGTTCGAAGTTGGGAACTCAGAAAAATACCCCTGATGACCACCTCCGCCTCTGCAGAGTGGGACCGAAGACTGACACAGGAGATCTGAGAGTGCAGGAGGTGGGGGGACGACTTATGGGGGTTCAGGGGCACCCGCGTGGCTACCTTCCCGGCACTTGAGCGATGGCGGCTGGATCGGGAGCAGGCATGGCTCTCCTTCCTGCGGTGGCTCAGGGCCCAGCCTACCTCCTAGCCCCGAATCTCTCAAGCTTATCCCCATGTCACCTCCTCAGAGAGATTTTTATTTTCATCCTTTCTGAAGTGTACATCTTCTTGAGACTCCCTCAGTATCATGTCATCCTGTTTTTAAAAAAATATTCTGTAGTGTTGAAATCTGTAGTGTTCAGGTTTAGTGTTTATTCTTTATCTCCAAGGACAGGGTTTCATCTCTTTTGTTTGCTTCGGTATCTTCTTTTACCTAGCGCAACACCTTGTACAAAGTAAGTGCTCAGTAAGTATTTTGAGGAGGAATGAGTGCAGGCTGCTGTGTGTTAATCCCAGGGCAGATAGGCTGGTGTGGGTTTTTGTCCTGCCAGAGGCTGTCCTGTAGGCTGGGCTGGGAGAAGGAGTTTCCTTCCCAGAGGGCAGGCTTCCTATGCAAAGAGGGAGGCCCTGGCTCCAACAACCAAAGGCTCTGGGCCAAGGAGGGACACGGCAGCAGGAATGTGCCACGAAGTTGGGTGGATTCTGGGGATAGCAAAAGCTAATAATTGCTTTTAGATTATAATTTCCCTGAATCACTTCTACATTTTCAGTAAAGTTTCTTACATACAGCAGCTGTGTGTTTTGTCTTTCGGGTACTGGAGAAAAGGCTGGGGTCCATGCTTTGCACTGAGGGCTACACTGGGCTGGAGGGGTTGGAGCCAGCATAGAGGAGACCAGCATGAGGAGGCTGGGGAGCTTTTAGGACGGCCACGATGGGTTTGCATGTGAGAATCTCAGCTTGGAACTCTAGGGTCGAAGAGGAGAGAGTGATCCTGACAGGCCGAAGAAGTCGAGGTCATTCTGGTTGCAACACTAACGAACTATTTGGTAATTATGTGTCGCTGTCTGGGTCCCATGACACAGCGGTCCCCTGTGAACTGGCTGTGCCAACTTGTTTACTGCTGAGTGTCTGGCACTGGCTGGGCACCCAGTAGATACTGTTAAGTGAATGAATGGTTCTGGGTGCTGTGCGATTCTGGGGTAAAAGTCAGACAACATGCTGACACGTGACCAACTGGAAGAAAGGTCCAGGCTCGGAAAGTGAGGACCAGGCAGAAGCTGAGAGTGGAGGGTGTCAGGGGGCATCAGACCTTGCTTCAGGGTCCTCAGGACCACTACAGGGGTGACACAAACAGCAAGGTCGCACACGAAGCAGACTGGAGGCACAGAGGGCCGTGGGTGGGGTGGCTTCCCTTCAGTGCTCGTGTCAGGCTCAGATGCTGTTGGCCCCTGGTTGCTCTGGGCATTGCTGGGCCTCCTGGGCATGTGTAGGCATGTGTTTGGCTTGGTAGTCAGGGCCAGGGCATGTGTAGGCATGTGTTTGGCTTGGTAGTCAGGGCCAGGCTGGGTGGGTCAGGAACCCCCAGGGGGCCTGTGATCATGGACAGCACAGAGACAGGCAGTGGCTGACAGACCCTGCGCTCCGCAGGTTCGATTCTGGGAGAGACAGCATCCTCACAAGCTGATGGACCTGGCACAGAGAGACCCTCTGTCACCTGTGCCTTCTGCTCTACCAGATCCAAATGCTCTTCTTTCTCTAAGGTTATAAATGCTGGGCTGGATCCACGGCCCAACCCTAAAAGTGTTTAAGTTCCAAGTATCACATTAGCATCAAACTGAGTCCTGGTCTTGTCAACCCAAAGCACCAGCGATGGAGATAGAATAAAAATTGCATTTATCTCAAGGCTGTGTGGATTTGGAATCTGCTGATGAGTGGTTCTCAGATTCCTTCCAATTCTTAGAGCAAAAAGTTTCTTTCTCTAGCAAGATGGAGTTGAAAAAGAGAGAGAGCGGAGAGGAGAGAGAGAAAGAGAGAGAGAGAGAGAGAGACAGAGAGAGAGAGAGAGAGATCTTCATGCCATCATGTTCCTCAAGAAATATTTGTAACTCAGGTTTCCCTAATTAATCAGTACCTTTCTTGAACACCTACTTAGTGTACAAACATTGAGCTGTACCCTCGGACATCCTTGACCTTGAGGAGTTTATGTTACCTGTTCAGGGACAAATCACAAAATGATTGCACGTGAGTAGACGTAAGTGTGCAAGTTTGAGATTTTAAGGAAAAGATTCACAAAACTGAATGGAACTGACTGCTAACTGAATCATACAGATTCGTTTGCTGCCAAAGTTTGAGAAGAATTTATCAGAGGTGCCCAAGTTCATGAATTAGATCTGCTTCTTGTGCAGGATTTTGCTAAGGCAAAGGCAAGTGAGTGGCTGTGCAGACAGCAGAGCTGTGTGGCTGGCGCTGCGGGAAGGGAGCAGGCATTCAGACCACAGCACTTGGGAGAGGGGCGCCCTGTGAATCAGGCCCGGGGCGACTTTCACAGCTGGACTCTGGCTTGGGGCTTTGGCCTTCAGCGGGGAGAGGAGGAAGAGTACACAGGACAAAGTCCATGCCAAATCCAGCTCACCGTGAAGGGCACACAAGCCAAAAGTAACAAAGCACAGGAGGAAAAAGTGCAAGGGTGTGTGTGTGTGTGTGTGTGTGTGTGTGTGTGTGTATACGCATGTGTGTTGTAAAGATGGCACAGATTTAGGACGAGTGACCTGCTTCAACAGTGCTTGGCTTGAGAACCAGTTGTGAAGGTCCACACTCTGGCTGCGGGCTGGGAGTCGTCTGGGAGGAGCCGTCTGTGGGCTGTGAAGCACCACCCTGCTCTTCTCCAGGCCACGGGCCGTCCACGCAGCTCAGGAAGCCAGCTCTACCCAGGGCCTCCAGAGCGTGTTCTCCCCACGCCATTTCCCTCCAGGTTTCTCTTGGATCCAGAGACGACTTGACTTTTCTCAGTCACTGGGTATCTTCATGTAGAGTTTACTGAGCCACTGGCAGGGACACTTGCAGAAGCTCACCAGGACACAGCACACTGAGCTGCAACCACAGCGGCCAGTTTTCCACTGAGCCTGGGACTGAAGGGTTCCTGGAACATGGGACTTTGAGTGCTAAAGTGAACAGAGTCCTGGTCAAACCAGATATACTGGAATCTTCTCTTTGAGGGTTTACCCTCACCACCAGCCTCTCTTCCTTTAGCGACTGGAGTGGCATATAGGTCTCCTAGACTGGTTCAGGAAATCTAGAATGTTTCACCACAGCCCGTTTCTGCCAGTCTCTTTGTGGCATCACATTCTGCAAATTATTCTGCATGACGTTTTCTTTCAGGCAAGCAGATTGCCTCAACTTGGGAGGCCAAAAGTTGTGGTAGCAAGAGGCTTTCGAAGCTTGAGCTCAGTGGTTGAATTCTGGTCTTGCCATGTGCTGGTTGCATTAGACCACACTGCATTCACCAAGTCCTGCTGTGGTTTCCTCCCCGCACGTGTATCAGAGTGACTTTGAGCTCTGGGAGCAGTTCTGGCCAGTGGAGCCCCAGCTGAGTTGGGTGAGTCGTTCTGTGGCCGAAGCATGCAGTCATAGGACAGTCCCCAGCGGCCTTCGCTTCCGGGGCCCTGTGTCCAGCTGGTGCGGCACAGATGGCAGAAGCCACTGAGTGCCTGGTGGAGCGGAGCCTCCACGCTGCTATGTGTGTTACTTTGTGTGAGCAACAATCACTCATTGTGCTAATCTGAGATTTTATGGTTAATTTATTACCGCAGCGTATCATGGCCCAACGCTCACTGTAGGGCTCCGGGTGAACCGCAGGCCCTGAAGCTGTGAGACCAGGCTGGTCATCCGCGTCTCCCTGCGAGCCACCGGGAAGGGCTGCAGTGGTATTGAGGTGGTGCTGTGTGACAGTGGAGCCTGGGGCACAGCAAGGGCTGCAGCCGAGGCACACTCTCTTCTGGTATTTGCAGAAGGTTCACAGCTATTTCTTTGTGGAGTGGAGCTTAAAGGCATGAGCACCACTGAGGAGCGTGTGCAGTCCCGCTGACGGAGGCACACACCCCTCTGTGGTCCGTGACGAAGGCCCCGGCCGGCAGCTGCTGTCAGTGCCTCTGGAGACCAGGCCACCCACATGCCCTGCCAGGCCGCAGTCAGCTGTCTGACAGACAGGTGAAGGGGACGGTGTTAGGCGAGTGGGAAGTAGGGCCAGGGAGAACAACTCACTGTGAGCCAGCTTGCCAGATCTTAGCAAATAGGTCAGGAAGCCCGGTAAAAGTCAAACTGTGGATAAACAACGAGTAATGATCCAGTATAGGTAAAGTACCCGGTGCCACCTCCCACCGCCCACGTATTCCTAGTTCACCTGAGACTCAGAGGTGCCTGGCATTCCTGCATCTTCTGTGGCAATGCCCCACACTGGGAGCTTGGGATTTCTCGTTGGGCACAGTGCACATACATGAGAGGCAGCTGCAGTGTCACCATCATACGCGTGCACGTGTATTTACACTGGAACTGTGCGAGGTGGCGATACGCATTTCCAAGTGAGCAGTGGGGAAATCAGAACCCGCCGGCCTTATCCTGGAGAGACCACCTTGAGCAGGGCAGGGATTTTAGCTTCCCCCTTCTCTCTCCGTCCAGACAGGCATCGGCAGGAAGGCCGGTGCTCCAGCTACCGGTCAGCGTCTGCCTCCCCGCTGGCCGTCTTCCCTCCACGCAGGGCTGTCAGCCCACTGCTTTACTGAGGAACTCTCCTGACCTAATGCTGCTCACGACCCCTAGAAAAGAAAAACCACATCTTGCAAAAATCTGCAGCCGTGTAGAAGACTCAATGCAAACTCTCAAGAGTCACTGTGTCAGTTGATGGAGGACTCAGGGAAAAGCCCAGGCAGCAGGAGGGAGGGTCATCAAGGTACTGGTTGTGGACACAAGTCCTGCATCTTACTGTTTCTTCACTGTCACTGTTCCACCAAAGTACGCTTGCTGTGGGAGATGACGGAGCAGGGAAGCAGCAAGAATTGGAAGATACTGACATTTTTGGATAGTATCTCCCTGAATAGTTTTTTCCTTTAGAGTTAAGTAGACTTTACGCCAATTTGCCCACCTAAAAGCATCTTATAAACATTTCCACAGCTATGGAAACCTAATTATCAATATTTTCAATCCAGAGGTGCTCAGGTTTGAATTCTGTGCATCCGGCTGTGATGGGAGCCCGGCCAGGCTCTGCTCTGCAGAGACAGAGGCTGGAGAGGAAGTGCTGGCCCCTCGTGAGCTCATGCAGAGCAGTCCAGACTGGCCCTGACCGCGACCCCTATCTGGTGCTGCCCTCTTTCCCTATCTCTTGAAGGCCACTTGGCTCCTTTGCCCTCTGCCCTTGTGTTTGTAAACATTCCCTCCCCTGCCACCACCCTCCTCCTGCTGGCCTGAGGCCAGGTGTGGCCCCACCCCCAGCCCAGGGAGCGCTGCTCAGGGGCTCTGTTACCTGGGGTCCAGGTCATGGCCCTCTGGGAGTTTGCCACCCTTAAGGAATAAGGAGGACATGCAAGGGGTCCAGGACTCCCCCAGGGTGGAAGGGGAGCTGCTTAACCTGGCAGGAGAGTTATTAAACATCCTTGGAGGGGCCTTTGCCCAGCCGGCTTCGCTGAGGATCGTGCCTGACTTGTTTCCTTTACCATCACCAGGTATGAGGTGGATTTGTCACAATCCCTTCTGCAGGAATGGGGCTCTGGAAGCCAACAGGGGAGTCCAGAGCAACCCAGCTGTTGAGTGTGGAATGGGAACTGTACCCACCCGCAAGGTCTCACTGTAAAGTCTGTCCTGAGTCCCCCCTGAGGACAGAGCACCCAGGACTGCAGGGGCTTTGCTGGTCCCAAGCCTGGCTGGGCCTTGGGCCCCTCTAAGGCTCTGTGAGTCCCAGAGACCCCTGGTGATGTCCGGCCTGGCCTCGGTAGGTGACATTCCAAGACTCTGCACAACCCTGAAGGGCAGCCTGGGTCAGAAGTGGTTGGCAAGTGACAGGTGAGGCATGCAGGGGGGCTTGCCGGGGATTTAGTCATTTTGGTTTTTGGGGTTTTGTTGTTGTTGTTTTACACTGGGGTGAAAGCCAGGCCTCGTGCATGTGAAGTGTATGTTCTACGAGGAGCTACAGTCAAAGCCCCAACTTTCCAAGCCTGTGCCTCTGTTGAGCTGCAGAAGTGGCTGTGGCTCAGATTGGCATAGCTCGCAGCACGGCCACGGCGGAGGCGCTGATTCAAAGCTGCTTGGAGCTGCTGCTCCCAGATGGGCAGCCAGATGCCCCTGCCACCTCCCAGCAAACCGCAAGATGATTATTTCTTCCTACTCAGCTCTCAGATGCCACTTTGAACACAGGGACTTGTAGTTGTCTCGCAGTGACCCTTTTGTAGCCACATTTAGGGTTTTACAGTCCTGGGGGAGCCCTGTGATAGCACAGGAAGCAAATGTCAGGATGCAGTGGCCCCCAAGCACACTCCATCTCCCCTCCCTGGGTGCTGACTGCCCAGGGGTACATGCTGCCTCCAGACAGGTGTCCGTCTCTGTCCTCAGTGAGGCTGGGCCGTGGCGGCGCGGCAGCTCCACACAGCAAATCCTTGGCCAAAGTTCACTGAATCTGGATGCAGTTCTGGAGAACCTAATTCCCAGAGGTCCAGGGCAGAGCAGAGTGGACGGGAGGGTGGAGGGTGGAGGAGCAGCATGGACATGGCCCGCCTGTGTATTCCAGGGATGTGGGGATATGGGAAGGGGTGGCGGTGTCAGGAGCTTCTGGTGTTCCTCCCTCTTTTCAGGGAGCTGGCCAGCGCTGGGCTGCCACGCTGCAGGTGACCCGGGGCTGTACCTCTCAGGAGGTGAGCATCCTGGAGCACTTAGGGACAGAGCAGAAGGAGCAGGGATCCCGGGGCAGCTGGGAGCCTGACCTTGGGCAGGGCATCCCCGTCCCTGAGGAGGGAAAGTGAGTCATCCTCTCCACGCGCCCCTGCTGGGCGTCTCCCCACCTGCCCTGCCAGTGTGAGGAGGTGGAAGCCGGCCCTCGGGAGGAGCCTGGAGGTGTCTGTCCCAGGTGTTTCTGCAGCACAAGCACCACCCCTGGAACCCCAGCCAGTACCAGGCTCCCAAGACTGGAATGAGGCCGCCAAGAGGTTTCGAGATGTCACTATTGGCACTGTGTGGGAGCATGAAATCCTGAGTCTGGGAGACTCGCCTCACGCTGTGAGGGCAGAGACAGAAGCTCAGAGGTGGGGACATCTCCTGCAGCCCTTAGGAACAGGAGAGAGCGGAGCTCCAGTCATCAGGAGAGGGAAGGAGGAGCAACGTCACTGGGGCGGAGGCCTGGGCTCTAGTCCTTCCCGCAGCTGGCCCTGCTGGACCCTGGCTCTCACCTGTATGTCTGCACTCCAGGCCCGCCTTCCTGCTTCCTGGGGAGGCCCTGCCTGAGGCCCCACTGCTTACCAACCGGGGAGCGAGGCCACGCCTCCTCAGTCGCGTGTGCATCTCCAGGGCCCAGCCCCGCAGGACAAGGCCCTGAGCACCTCGGCGGGTGAGCCTGAGCCTGAGTCACGGCCAGGCAGGGGCTCTCTTCTCCTCTGTCCACCTTTCCTTCTGCCTTCATCGTCCTTCCGCCCCCGTCCCTCCACTGCTCACTGGCCAGACCTCAGCTGACTGCCCTGGCAACTTGCCCCGCAGAAGCTGTAGCTTCGAATCCCACCCCCGTTCCGTTAAGAGACTCAGCCAGGAGTGCAGCAGGGAAGGAGGATGCGGCGCAGACATCTCTGTTGGCTGAGTCAGGGCAGGGCATGAGTCTCCGCTCTTAGTAACGGTGTGGTGCACCGCCTTGTTGGAGATGCAGCTTCATGAACAAGACGGGGCTCATTAAACCGCGTAGTTACTGACACTACAGTGTGAATCCATGCATTCCACGAATATGAGATACCCGCTGTGTGCCAGCCACTTGGAAAACAGTACTGAACAAAACAGACAATAATCCCTGCTTTCCTGAACCCTGCATCCTTGCTAGAGGACAGGAAATAAACATGACAGGTAAACTGTGTAATTGGTTAGAAGGTGCTAAAAATATAAAATTTAAAAAAATAAAAAACCCACCAGTACCGTGGTAGGTGGGTTAGGAGTGCTAAGGTTAGCAAACAGTCCCGCCTGGCGGGGAAGCTGTTTGTGATTTTAAGTGCGGCAGTCAGGGTAGCCTCATGGAGAAGCCAGGGATTTGAACAAAGATGTACAACACAGTAGTAGGCTGGGGATTTAGCTCAGTGGTTCCCTGCCTGCCTTGCAAGTGCAAGGTCCTGAGTTTGATCCCGTACCTCCCCCGCAAAACAAAACGAAACACAGTGATAGCTTTGCAGCTGTCCGGGAGATGAGCATCCAAGTGGCAGGCATAGCTGATAGGCCTGAAATCAGAACATTGGCAACTTGAAAGCACAGCAAGAGGCCTGTGCTGGGAGAGGGCAGGGAGCAGCAGAGGCAGGCAGGGAATGGGCTGCAGGACACTGTAGGTTGCACAGATGCGTGGTAAGGGCTTTGGGCTTGACCCGCGATATGCGTGTGCATGTGTGCGTGCACATGTGTGTACCTGTGCGGGGTTCTGGATAGGGAGTAAGTGGCCTGTTGGTTTTTTACTTTGGCTGAAGACTCTGGAGAGGCTGTTGCGGTTCCCGGGCACACAGGCTCAGCCAGGGGGCAAAGCGGATTCTGTTTCCTTCGGCAGGAGGCTAACAGAAGTTGCTGGTAGTTGGTGTGGATGCAAGAAAAACAGGAGTGGGAGGTAGTGTCACCACCATTTCCGGGGCAGGAGCTCCTGAGCTCCATGGAATCGGGTGAGCACTTTGGAGCGGGGGAGACTGGGGCAGAGGGGCTTGGCCTGTGTCCCCTGCTCTCCTTAGCCCTGGTTGGACCCTAGGAGAGCCATGGGTGCTGGATTAGGGTGCTCCTTTCTGAACCCCTCCCCCCCGGGCTTGCGCTGGCTCCCGCACTTCTCAGGCCACTGCACTCTGACTTGGAAGCAGTCGGTACCCCTGTCCCACAGCACAGCTGACGTTTTCCTTCTGGGAAGCCAAACCAGCAGGGCCTGCCCTGGCTTGTGCGTCTGAGACAAGGAAGGCTTACTTAGCCGAGCTCTGGGTCTCGGTGAGGGAAGGGAGAGTTAAAGGGTCCCAGCCACTCCTGCTGAGGCTGCTGCTGCCTGGCTGGGATTGCAACACCGTTCTGTTCTGCTGAGTTAATTATTATCGGGCTCTTTGTCACATCCTCTGCTGGTTTTCCCTTTGCATTCAGGGAGTGGACGGAGGGTGGGAGGTCTCAGAAGGCAGGAGTGTCAGAGGACGCTTTTCCGTGGAGACCTAGGGATCTCTGAGTTCTACAGGGGCGGGCAAAGTGAGGCTGTTTGCATGATCTCTGATTGCTGAGCTGAGCCAGATTTCATGGGCTGCTTACTGCGAAAAGGCAGCATTTATCACAGTATTGGTTATGCATCTAAAGGCAGTGCTGGAACAGGGAGAGGGTCCCCTTTGCACTGCAGCTTGGAGGCAGTCGGGTTCCAGTGTGATGCCAGTGTGGGCGCCGTGGGGCCCCGACAGGGACCAGGTAGCCTCTGGGAGCCCTCGGAGCCAGCCTTGGAGAAGAGTTTTCTTTGAGAAGGCCAGTAAACCTGGACCTGCTTCTGCCTGTGCAGCGGTTCTAAGTCCAGGGCCAGGAGCTACAAAGGGAGCTGTGTTTTCGGGTGTGGCAGGGCCTGCGGGGCTGCTGTGATTATTAGTCCAACAGTGCCACAGCCTTCCCTCCACCTTTGCGGTCAGGCAGGTCTGTTTTCCAACCCTCCAGGCGGGCATTCCTGCCCGCAGGGTGGGGCTGGGAGCCCCGCTTGACTGCAGCTGGGCAGTGACTCACAGGCAGTTACCTGTCCTTGGGCTGCCTGCCAGCCCTGTGAGGTGAGGTCCTCTTCGTTCCTGTCAAACTTCTCTTGGGTGAGCTTTGACCACCTTCCTGATCATGTAAGAATCCTCCAAATTCCCCAAGAATCCAGGGTCACCCATGGTTTTCTCCAGCAGAGGAGTCTTGTGTTTTCCAGACTGCTGGACACCTGAGTCCTCTCAGGCCAGTAGCGTGTGTGGGGCTTTAACACTGGGTTCGAACTCTGGTCTTGGTGCCTCTGCTTGATCTGTCCGCCCTGTCCAGGACACAGAGGGAAGCTGGCCCCTCCCGGCCTTGGGACAGTGCCAAGTGCAGTGCCTGGGGGCAATGCAGGGCCTTCTTCCCACCACACACATCTGCCTGGTGCTTTCTGTTTGCAGCGGCCCCTCCAGCCCAGGCAGGCGGACCCTGGAGCTCGCCCAGTCGCGTCTTGGGGTGGGGTGCGTGACGCCGGATGGGCGTGACGCCCGCTGCTGGATTCCTGGGACCGCCTGCCCGGGGCTACGCCCAGCCAGGAGTCTCCAGAGGTGAGGCTGCTGTTTAAAGCCTCGGTGCCAAGAGGAGACCCCACATCTCAAGGAAACCCTCC
>NW_022900923.1:46791698-46829099 GCF_012274545.1 Fukomys damarensis | reverse complement strand
GCTGGATTCCTGGGACCGCCTGCCCGGGGCTACGCCCAGCCAGGAGTCTCCAGAGGTGAGGCTGCTGTTTAAAGCCTCGGTGCCAAGAGGAGACCCCACATCTCAAGGAAACCCTCCAAGAGGCCTCTGGAGAAGCAGTAGCAGCAGCGCGGGGAGGTGCAAGGTGCGTTCCTGCCTTTGAAGCTCCGCGTGCGGGCCCCATTGAGGGCCTGATTTGTTCCTCGTCCTGGGAGCTCACCTGGGAACGCTGGGTAAAATGTCTGCCAGTGTTTGGATTGCTTTTTCATATCTAATAAGCTCCTCAGTGACTTAGAAGAAAGCGCTTCAGATCCGGGTGAGCACAGGAGGGGGGAGGCCGGCAGGCATGGATCGGAGGGCCGTGTTCCAGGGGAATTCCAGCGCAGGCCAGGAGTGGGCTCTCTGAGCCGTAGGCCCTCAGCGCCACAGGTTCCCAGACTGGACCCCGACTCTTCTGGGGCTGCTTTGGAAGGAAGGGTTTGGAGCATTAGGATTTAAAATGCCGGAAATGCTGTGAGATCCTGCTGTGCCCCTGCCCTGCCGACCCCATCCCTGCACCCAGCCCAGGGAGTAGGCAGCTGTTCTGCGAGTGGAGCTGGTGTTCCATCGAGGCAGCGGGACCGGGTGAGCGGAGGTGGGGTTCTGTGCCTCCAGCCAGGGCTGTGGCGCCAGCCTCTGTTCTGGCGGTCTTCAGAATCCTGTCTCATAACGGGAGGCATTTTGGGCTGCTTTTTGTTCAGATGAAATCATCTCTTGCTCTCCTTAAGACTGCCAGCTCCATCTCTCTCCCTGTTGCGCCCCAGCTACCTGCTTAGCTTAGAATCATGGTCAGCACAGCCTCAGTGCCTGTGTGGCCCTGGGTGGCAGTGGCGATGGTGCAGATGGCAGGGGAGAGCCTACCTCCTGGCTCTCGGCCCAACCCTTTCACTCTGGGGCCTGTAGGTTGGGCCGGGCTGGGCTGAGGCTGTGGTCCAGTCTGCAGTGAGAAAGTACAGCCCTCTCTCAAGGCAGAAAGGATCCCTTGGGCCTCCCGGCAGCCCTTCTGCAGAGAGCCCTGCCCCTTCAGTCTTTCCATGTCCTCGGGGCCGTGTGGGATGGCGGGGCTCCCATCCATTTCTGAGGAGGAGGCTGAAGTCTGGGGGAGAAGTCCGGGTCACACACAAGCTGGGACGGGGGCTAAAATGCACCCGAGCATCTTCAGCAGGTCCCTAGGTGGCAGGTGCAGACTGAACGGGAAGGGGCGCGTGACTGTCTCACCCAGGCTTTGCTCTGTGCCAGGTGAGGGTCCACCCATCTGCTGATGATGAGGCTGCTCCTCCTCCTGTGTCTCGGTGAGTATCCCTTCCCACGCCCCAGGCTCTGCTATGTGACAAGGAGGTCACAGTGGAGGCAGGAGCAAGCTTACCGAGTGTGAGCAGCGCTTGTAGTCCCTGGAGTTTGGAGCGCTTGTCCAGTGGGGACGCTGGTTAGAGTCCCCCTCCCTCGGACCTGGGGACAGGGATTCTCTGCCCATCAAAGGCTCCCAGGTGTCTTCCTCCCGGGCAAGTTTGTGGCTTCCTGAGGGCTCCGCAGTATGAGACTCTCAGCTGGTTCCATGGCCTGAGCTCTCCATTTCCCAGTGGACTGTACCTGGGTACTTTGCACATCATGGCCAGGCCAGCTTTGCAGACATAGAAACAGAGAAGATGCGGGCCTCCCAGTGTTCCACACGTGGCTTACACCAGCCTCCGTGGGTAGTCAGAGGATACCCTGCAAGTACAAAGAGCGTGGGCCCTGTCCCAGTGGCCCAGAGTGTCTCCGGCTTGATTCTAAAAGCCACCTGTGGATGCTGCATTTCAGGCCATCTGTGGTCTGTTTCTTCTCTTTCTAAGTTTGACCTTAAGGGATAGACTCCCCCAGCAGCATCAGGACTGCAGTTTCTCCCCCCAGCTGGGAGTGGGAGCGTGAGTTAAGGAGAGAGTCAGGTCCTGCCACACTGCCAGGTCCCCCGGAACTGTTGGGGGCCAGTTAGAGCCTCCTGTCTCCAGGCTGTACCCTACCACCCCCTGTGATTTCAGCCTTGCCTGGCCTCCTGTGCGCCCAGCAAGCCTGCTCCCGTGGGGCCTGCTACCCACCTGCCGGGGACCTGCTGATCGGGAGGACCCGGCTCCTCCGAGCTTCATCCACCTGTGGACTGACCAAGCCCGAGACCTACTGCACCCAGTACGGAGAGGTAGGCCCTGCACCCATGGGCCTGGGGCCGGAGAGGGCGGGACAGGCGGGGCAGCCTGCCATTTGTGTATTTGGGAAGCCAAGCCCCTGCCGGGTGGCAGCGTGAGGGGTACAGCAAGGGAAGTATAGAGCCAGGTTCCTGCCTATGAGGAGTCTGCGTGCTGGCTGGCAGGAGAGGATGAGCTTAGATCACCTCGCAGCTCCTTTCTTTCTCAGGATAAAGCTGGGGCCTCTTCTCAGTCCGGCGTAGCTTAGGCGTTCACAGAGGATGGGCTTCGAGGCCTGGGGAACAGGCAGAGAGACAAAGGTCTGGGTCTGAAGCGTAGGGGCCGAAGTGCCACCCCTGATGGCAAAGCCAGGGCCATGTGTGTTGGCGGCTGCTCGTGTCCTGGTGTGACTGGCGTTGCCCGAGTCCCTCCACCGCCACCGTGGGGCCTGGGGATGGTGGGGCAGAGCAAGCGGTGTTTGCATTTACCTTCGTGTTTTGTCCCTGTCACGTGCACAGAGCCAGCTTTATTTATCTGTCAGCCTTGGTGGCCCATCTGTTTCACCTGCCCAGACAAATAAGACGTATTCACACGTGTTAAAGGATGCAGATCCGTGAGAAAGTACGACGCGACTTGAGGTTATCAGGGAAGGTCAGAAACTCAACGATAGATTGGAAAAGGAGCTGAATGCATCCAAGGATGCAGTGCTTTGATTTACGTTGAATGAAACTGCTTGTTTATTTCAAAGAGCCATTGCCTCTGAACCATCTTTTTACAGGAACTTTGATTTTCTCTTCTTCCTTATCAAGAGGGTGGGGTCTTCCTTTACTCCTTGTGTTTGCCAAAGATGAAACCACTTGGTGTTTTCTTGGCTCCTAGCCTCCTCCCAGGCCACCTCGCTACCCTCAAAGCAGACTGGCCCAGGAGCTGGGCAGAGAGCCCTGCTCGGACTGCAGAAGTGTCGGGGATGAGAGAGGGAGGGAGAGAAAGCGAGCAGGAGAGGCCGAGAGCCGTGCAGGGGACTTGGCCGTCTGGCTTCGTGTTTCCAGGCTGCCCTTGTCCTCAGGGCACTGGAAGGTGGCATCTGGTGCAGCCTGTGCCCTGGCATCCTTCCCGTCTCCAGAATTCTCTTTGCTATTTTAATCACAGATGGCACTGGCTGGTGACTTTGGAGTTGGAGAGCAGAGGTGGCTGTGGTTTTTGCTCTCACCCACTTGGAGGTGGGGAGGCCCATTGGACGGGTCTTGGGCAAGGCGAGGGCTCCCTGGGGCTCCGCTTACCCCAGGACATCAGGGACCTGGCAGTCTGTGCTTTCTAGGCAGCTGCCATTCCAGCTGCCCCTTTCCTGCATCCCAACCATGTGCTGCTGTGCTGGGCCTGACAATCCAGGGAGCCCACTGCTGGTTTTAGCGTCAGATTTCTGGAGGGGGCAAGGGGAGCTCAGAGCCCTGTGCAGGTGCAGCCCCCAGCCTGGTCTGCTTGACCTGTCCTCCATTGGGCCTTGGCTTCTGGCTCCTCCCCAGCCTGTCTTCTGTCTCTCTCAGACGCCATCAGGAGGCCACGACCTTCCCTGCTTGAAAGCAGCCCCCCCCCCAGCAAAGCAGGGTGCTTGCAAAAGAGGCCGGACTTTTGCAACCCTTGGGATGGGTGATCTTGGCTATTTTTCTCCTGTAAAAGCTGACACACACTGGCTTTTTTTCTGTGAGGGAAATAAATCTAGGTAGCCTTTTGGAAAGAGCCAGGGAGGGGCCACCCGAGGATGGTGTGTGGTTCCTGGCCTGCACCACCTGTGCTGTGGCTTCCATGTGCGTCTCTCCGCCCTCTTCCCGAGTGAGGTCTGCCAGGGTGTGGGGTCCCGGCTTAGCCCCACAGCCTCGGGGAAGGAGCAGACCTCGGGCAGAGCGCTTCTCTCCCACTCCTGCCGGTCTCCTTTCGTCCCCTTCTTCTCCCTGACGTCCGCACTTCTCAGCCCCGCAGCTCCCATGGAGAATCCACAGGGCCGAGCGCGGGTGCCCTTCCACCTCTGTCCGTGTGCACCCGGAGCCACCCCGCAGCAGCGTGACGTGCCTTGCTTGTGTGACAGAAATCAGGAGTTCGGGTTACAACTACGTGGGGTTCCAGTTTCAGCCTTTAGATTTACATTGTTCTTATTTATTTACTTTTGAGATTGGATCTCAGCTCCATGTTTCAGACTGGCCTGAAACTTGGGGTCCTGCTGCCTCAGTCTCCTGAAGAGTGGGGTGGTAGGCACGAGCCCTCACACCTGCTGCGATACCAATAGTAGCTGCCGTTTGTTAAACGTGTTTTCTGTGTGTCCTGGGTAGCATATTAAGTACATGTATGTATGTGTTACCACATTTGGCTGCACAGTGCCCACGAGGTGTGCCTTGTTGCTTCACGAGCTGTGGGAGGTTCGGGTGTGTGCAGACCCTGTGCCTGGTGGCAGCCACAGGGGTTAAATCCCCGGGCAGCACCGAGCCTGGCTGGAAGAGCTGGGCCCAGACTGCTGGCCCTGGCTCCTGCCCCTGTGAGTGGCTCCTCTGCAGGCTGGCCGTGGCCTATTTGCGCTTTCGTACTCTGCCTCAGGCTGCCTCAGTGGTTGGGTCCTGTCGGCCTCAAGGTCTTGCTTCTGTGGATTGGGTGATGTTGCAATGCTCGCAGTGGACATTGGATTTGGCCAACTTGGCTTCGCTGTGTTTTCTGCCCAACTTTGCCCTCCTGGGCCTTCCTACCCGCTGCCCTGTTAACTGTCTGGGTGTGGGTCTACGCAGTTCTTTACCGAGAAGGCTGAGGCTGCAGCTCCAGCCTGCAGTTTCTGCTGTCGTTCAGCTCCTGGTAACATCTGGGTAAATGCACCGTACCTCACTCCCTCTGCCTCGCTGTGGGGTGAAGACACATGTGATGCCTGTGCTGCTTCTGTGCTGTCCTGAGCCTCACTGAGAGAGCAGTGACAGCACTCACTCTGGCTGTAAGGAAGAGTGTGCAAAGTGAAGGCACTGTACCTGGCGGGTGACAGCTGCCCTGTAGGCCCCTCCCTCTCCTGCCCCCTGTATGCAGAGGTGGCCTCACTGGTGACCCCATAGGTAGCCCTGCCATGCTCTTGGCGCCTCTCCCTCAGTGGGACACATGTCCCACACCGTCCTGGGGCACCGTGGAAGTGAGGCCTGCACTCCGGAGGTGAGGACGCTCCTGCCGGCCCAGTCCTGACCCTTGGAATAGGTGTGACCTTGTGGGGGTCAGGGCTCCTCTCCCCACCAGCGTCTCCTCGGTTGGGTCCCTTGGCCTCACGTTTGCTTAGCTCTGACACTGCTCCTTCCTCAGGACAGCGGGGCTGTACGTGGCCCTAGGACCTGCAGGGGCTGAACTGTACCCTCTGTCCTCTGGGCCACTGCATGCTCCCCAAGAACCAGGGCTTGTCTGGAAGCCTCCCAGCCTGGTCTGTGCTCCTGACCATGTCTCCAATGTTGAGTCTGCTCCCCTAAGTGCTTTAATTTATCCCTTCCTTTCTGGGGGAAACTTAATTACTGAGTAGCCTTAATAACAGTCTTACACAGAGCATCTCTCAGGTTAATTAAGTGAACAACCCCAACAGCTGTCATTTTCATCTCTTGGAAGGAAGAGGGGGGCAGGGTGAGGCAGCCAGTTTGAGCCCCCCCGCAGCACACCTCGCTCACATGTGCATGCGCCGAGAGCCACTGCCAGCCTCTGACTGGCGACTCCGTCAATCAGTCAGTCACTTGGCGGTGCTGGGGCTGACTAGTGCCTCACGCTTGCTGGGCAGGCACTGTCACCGAGCTGCATCTCCAGCCCCTCAGTTGTCTGCTTTCTTGACCCTGTCCTGTGCCTGCAGAAGCATGGGCCTAGCTGACCAAAATATCTGCTTGTTTCCAAGTCCCAAGAAGGTCTAAAACTTTAAAGACTCTTGACTCTGGGGTTACTGTGTGGCTGAAGCACTGCTGAGCTCCTTGTTCTAAATGCAGCCACCTGTAGGAAAGTGACCGACGACCACAGCACCACCCACACCTGGGCAAGTGCCTGTCCATCAGAAACTTACTGTGGGTCTGAAAATGGTCCCAAGAGAGTCAGACCGAGGATGAATGGCATCTTAGAGGATAAAAGAAAATGGAAAAGGGCACTGGGATGCTAGGATAGCTGCTATCAAACAGAAACGGAACTTGGGTTGGGAAATGTAAGACTCGAGTCCTGGCAGTCATGGCTTACAAAGTGGGGCTTGTGAAGCTAGAAGAGGGGGAAGGCCTAGGGACACCACTTCATTGCTCCTGGGGCCCAGGCCCTGGAAGCCCACAAGGAAAGTCTTGCAGACCTGCCTTGCCTCTTTGCCAGCCCTTTATCCCCTGCCTGTGGTCATGCAGGCACCGTAGGAGCCGTCGCCACCAAAAGATCCTGCCAAGGTTCTGGACACACAAACCAACTCTGCACTGGGGCCTAGCAGGGCACTCTTGATTCTGGAGAGGTCTGTGCTAGAGATGAGGCTGTTCTGCTCAGTGTGGGGGCAGAGGAAGAGGTGTCCTGAAGAACAGCTCTAGTCCGGGATTTCTGGTGCTTACCAAACCACTGTATTGCTTGCAACACAGGTGGGACGGAGTCAGATGCCTGGGACGAGAATCCCTGCCTCATCCCTTCCTAGCTTTATGTGTGGACCACATTTCTCAACTTCTCTGAGGCTCACTTTGCTGTAAAATGGGGAGCCCACTCTTTGTAAAGTAAAACATACCCACCAGAGACATGGGAAGGCTAAAATGCAGGGCTTGGGAGGGAGCCCGGCGCTGTGTGATTTTGGAGTGTGTGGTGTAGTCAGAAAGTGACTTTTCTGGACTTCTGCAGGCAGGCCTGTCCTTAGTAAAGGTTTGATCATATTTTACTTCATGGTGAAAGAAGGTAAATGCAAATGGCTCAAAACACAAGAGCATTTGCTTACCGTCAGCACTTGCCACGGGTCCTGACTTTTGATCTTTCCTGGCAATGTCCATTGATGTAGAAATTCTGGAGCTTTTGGAATTTGAGGGAGGCCTTGCTGACCAGAAGCCTTTGGGCTCTTCCCGCTGCCCTCTTGCTGGGAAGAGAGTTTCTCCAGCATAGCACCTGGGCTGTGTCTGTTTTTTCTCTTGCTTCCTTTGTATACTTGCTTTTCACTTCCGGCTGATAAGCTGGATGGGGAGAATTGTAATTGCAAGTTAAAGCAAGATGGAACGTCATAGTCTCATCACCCTGACTGGTTGGGTTATTTCTTCTCTTGGCCCTGGCTCCTGGCCACCACCCTGACTGTGGCTTTTTGGATGGGTGCAGGCAGCCCCCGGCTCCCCCACGGGAGGGAGAAGAGCCTGTTTTCTTGTTTCTCAGAGACACAGAGCTTGTGTTAGCATGTGCCTTCCCTTTCCAGCTCTCTCCGCTGTGACTCAGGCCCCTGCTGGCTTTTGCCCACTCGCTGCCCACCCGTCACTCACTGGTAGGGTTTGTCTTCTGGCCAGACTGCTGAGCAACTGGAAAGCTGTAGGAGAAAGGAGAAAGGAGAAAGCTCAGCCTTTCCAGCTGGAGAGCAAGCGGGAGTCAAAGTGGCTGGAGTCCCGCCAGGCTGCGCTGTGAGAAGGCTGAGTTTCAGAGGCTGCGGAGGCCGGATGAGCCCAGCGCAGTGGCCAGTGCAGCAAGAGCCACTCACTACGTGTGAGCATGGAAGAGTAAGTTAGAGAGGGAGACTGAGGCCCAGCCGGAAGGAAGCAGTGTGCAGGTTGTCTGCGCAACTCTTATTTCAGACTCCACCTGCTGCTTGCTGATGAGCAGAGCTGCTAAAATACCTGACCGAGCCTGGCAGCTTGTGCTGCCGTGAGGCCTGAGCCAAAGCCCTCCTGGAGCTGTGCCGTGCTGAGCGGCTCAGGAGCCCGCAGGCCATCTGCCCGGCATGAACAGGGCGTGGAGGAGGCGTGCAGGACCCAGATCCACAGCGAGGTGGGGAGCAGGCTGTGCCGGGCACCCGGACGTGTCCGTTTTATCTTCTGTCTTATTGTTTTGAGATGAACCTTAACGCATGCCTAAGGTGTAAAAGTCCAAGCGTATTAACAGATAGCAAGGAAGGAAAAGCACCCTCTAAGACCCGGTCATCTAAGACGGGAGGGGAACTGTTCGCAGTAGCTGCAGTTTGTTGGCCAACGAAGGTATCTGTAGTTTTATGTGGTTTCGCCTAGTACTGTATACTGGTGCATCTCCTCCCAGGCATTTCCTGTTCCTTTAAAATAATGTGTATATTTGAGGTCCCAGTGTATATGCCAGTTTATGCCTTTTTCCTCATAAACTATTATAATGTAATCACATGCAAATAGTTTTTTCTCTAAACCATTTTTAATAGTTTTGTAATAGCCCATCACTTGGGTGGAGCAGCGGCATTTCCGCAGTCCCAGCACCCTGTCCTTGACCCGGGAAGAACCTTGCCTCTGCTGTCCTCCTGGCCACGAGGCAGAGTGGTGTGGGGCGGGCGTCCGCTGGCCGGCAGCTGGCCCTCGTCTCTCCTGGGGACATTGCTGTGAGCAGAGAGGGTGAGGAAGGGAGACTGCCTGGGAGGCTGGCCGAGTGCAGAGGAGGGCACGTCCCCAGCCGAGGACAGGATGGAGCGCTCCAGCAAGAGCCTCCCTTGCCCAGAAAGGGCTGTGCCGAGTGCCCAGGTGTCTGTGTGCAGCTGAGCGGGGCTGGCAGGGAGCCAGTTTCCTCACACAGCGTGCTCTGTCTTCACCACCGCACATGAGCCCCCGAGGCCGAGTAAGCTCTCTGCGAGGCCCGCTGGGCAAGATGGAGATCACTTCCTGCCATGCTCCCACACGTCTGCCTGTCAGCAGGAACGGAGGATAGGAGGAGCCGGGAGACTGCGGGGAGACGGTTCAGAGGCAGACGGGGAAGGGCGGGTGATCAGACAGCAGGGGCCGGCTCTCTGGACCTCAGCTCTCTTCCGTAAGATGGGATGAGTGCTGCTTGCCGCAGAGGCTGCTGTGAGAGGTGAGCAGGTGCCGAAGTCACCCACCGTGGTGCCTGGCATGTGGCAGGTCCAGCGTCCCTCGGGACCGAGGGCGGCAGGTCCTCTCCTCACTCCTCCTTCGAGACCTCGAGCGTGTGGGCCGGGGATGCGAGCGACATGTTAATGAACACGGCTGGCGGTGTTGAACATTTACTGCTCACTCGTTTACTCAGCAGGTGTGTAGTGAGGGTCTGCGGTGTGCTAGGCCCTTTTCTGTTTCCCTCTTAGACCCATGTGCAGGACGTGATGACTGCGTGTGCTGTGGGTGTCGGTGCAGGTCCACGGCGCGTCTTCGCTCGTTCGTCCCCACTTCCTCGTCCTTCCCACCCTCGGTCCCCTGCCCACCTGCAGAAGCTCTGTGTTCATTTCCCTCTGGTTTCCTCCTCACGCCCTTTCCCCTGTATCTGTGTACAGCACCTGTAAGTACCCAGGGACCACTGCTCCTGACTTCACCTCCATGGTGGTCCTGAGGTGCCTTCACTTCCTACAGATGCCTGCAGTTTATCTTCTTTGTGGCAGAGTAGTGCCCTGTTCCGAGCAGCAGGACACAGCGGTGAAGAGAAGCAAGCTGCTGCCTCTGTGAGGCGTACGCTCTAGAGGGGAGGCACATAATTCATGGGAGATAGACAGCGGCTGCGCACTGCGTGCACTGGAGAAGCCACGCTGAAGAAGAGTAGCAGGGCAGGGGAGTGGCGGGGGCAGGAGAGGGTGGGTGCTGGCTCTAGTGCTGCCCGGAGTGTCACGCAGTGCTGGGGACGGAGCAAGCCTCCTGTGGCCGGGAGAGCTGGAGGGCGGTGGGGAGCAGAGGCCCGCAGAGCAGCACCCAGCTCTGGGCTCTGCCGGCCGCCTCCAGCTCTGCAGAGGGAGATGGCACGGGGCTCCCACAACTCCAGCACAGGCCAGGCAGCTCCCTCGGCCTCTGTCGGCCGAGCTGTGGGTTTGTCCACCTTTTCAGGGTGCCCCACACAACCTGGGCACAGCCGGCACATGGCCTTTCTGGACACAGGAAGCTCCCCTTGGTTCTGGGGCGGTGATGTCTAGGAGAAAGCAGAGACCTGGACGAAGGAGGTGCAGCTGGCTCTCAGAGGGTACCAGCAGGCCGGTGTGTTCTTGTTGCAGCCTGGCGAGTCTGCAGCCCTGGGTGGCACCCTGGAAGCCAGCGTGGGGTTTGCACCTTGAAGAAAACAGATGCTGTGTGTGGGGTACATGGTCCTAGGACATGGTCATGTTGTATCTGTGCTGTGTGCATGCCTGCGCGCTCGCACGTGTGTGTGTGTGTGCGCGTGTGTGTGTGCATGTGCGTGTGCATGTGTGTGTGTGCGTGTGCGCACAGGCACGAATTTAAGCGATGAGGGAAGAGGCCTCTCTGGTGTGTCCCTGTCCTTGGCGGTCCTCCCACTCCCAGGATGGGCACAGGCCAGGGAAGGGGTGGCTGCTCGGCTCTGTGGGGCCTCCCGGAAGGCTGTAAATCTCCCCTGTGGACCTGGTTCCTGAGCCGGGAGAGACCCCGAGGTCCCAGGTGGAGTGCAGAAGCCTCTAGATCATCTCGCGTCCCTCACGCGGCAGCCTGAGGACTGGGCTTTGCTTTGTTCACTGCTCTGACGCTGGAGCCTTCCTGTCACACTGCGCGAAGCCCGTAAACGAGCGACAGGTCCAGCTTCACTCCCTGTATAGCAAATCCTCCCCTTGGAGAGCTAGTGGGGCACCCGAATTCCCTTCTCTTGTTTGGTGGTCCCCTCTCCTCCCGGATCCTCAAACTCAGTATCCCCAGGCTGCTGGGAGTAAACAAAATAAGATAAAACTTTCTAGCCAGCGTCGCCCAGACTAGGGGATTGGTGTAGGCTCCTCCTCCTCCTCCTCCTCTCTGCCCTCAGCACCCTCCCATCTCTCCTCAGTCTCATTTGCTGAGGTGATTTTTCCTGCCCCACATGATTCTCCCACAATACACAAGTAGCAATGTCTGCTTACCATTCCCTTGCCGCGTGTCAGGAGGGATGCAGAGAATTACATGCAAAGGTGGCCTGTGGCCCTCGTTCCGCGAGACCCCTTCCGAGCGCATCGCGGACTTCGGGACCTAGAGGAGGAGCACGTGAGGGCCCCACCCAAGCCCGTCGTCTCCTCTCCCACAGTGGCAGATGAAATGCTGCAAGTGCGACTCCAGGCTGCCTCACAATTACAACAGTCACCGAGTGGAGAACGTGGCTGCGTCCTCAGGCCCCATGCGCTGGTGGCAGTCACAGAATGGTGAGGACTGGCACTGACAGGAGCCCACGCGTGGAGGGCTCCTCAGGGCGGGGGTGGGGATCTCGGGGTCTCTTCGGGGTTCCCAGGTGTCTTGTGGTGTGGCGGTGGCGGTTAGGCAGACAGAACCTCCCAGCTTTGTGCTTGGGGCCTGCTGGACGCAGCAGGCAGAAAAGTGTGTGGAGACCGAGCAGCTGGGCCTGCCTTTGTTTCACTCCACTTACTCTACTCTCGATGGGTGGGCTTGCAGAAGGAGCTGAGCTTTGGGAAGAGATCTGTGTCAGAAAACAAGGTGAGCGCCTCAGGTATTAGAGGCATCGGGTGACAGTGAAGAAAATTTGGCAGAAACAGGTAAGAGCCTTTAACAGATCACCTGAGAAGAGACTTTCTGCCTGCACCTCTCTCGGAAGGCTAGAGTATCAAGGCTGGAGACTTTCAGGCTGGCTAGCGTGAGTCTAGTCCAGAGCCTTAGGCAACATGGGCCAGAAGGTGGGGACCCTTTGGCCTAAAGCTTCTACTTTTGTCCTTCCAGATGTGAGCCCTGTCTCTCTGCAGCTGGACCTGGACAGGAGACTTCAGCTTCAAAGCATCATGATGGAGTTAAAGGTACACCTGCTGGGGAAGGTGCTGAGGGACCCTGGGCCATGTGGGCTCCAGCTGAGGAGGAGCAGTGTTCTTGTTGCCCAAGGTTGGGTGATAGTGCTGCGTGCTCGGCTGGCCCCCTCCCGGCTGGGACAGTAGAAGACCAGCTTCTGGGAGAATGGTGGCCCTCACCAGCTTCCTGTCTCGGTCATGCTGCAGTTGTATGGCCTCTTCCTCTCAGTATCCCTCACCTTCAACCCATCTAACTAGTTCAGCTTGCCATGTACCAGTTGTGCTGGGCCTGGTTCCTCATTATGTAATTGTGTATCCTTACATATGAGGTATGATCAAATAATAGAGGGTACTGGGGAACCCTGAGAATTTACTAGAAGCCTCTGCAGCAGGCTCCAGTCTCCTGCTCAGTGTACAACACAGGCCTGAGGGAAAAACTAAAGACACAAATAAGAGAGATAGAAAGCGGGGCCAGGACGACCACTGTTGGTGCAACCGACAAAGGCCCTGACCAGTTCAAGCCACTGATTTTTATTGGCAATCACTTGAGGTAAAGGTGAGCAAGGTCAGTACTACTTGTGAGGATGCACAGTTGTGTGGTTTCTGTGGAAATTAATGTAAGCCAGGCTTGTAAAGGACAAGACAAAGGATTCTCAAATTAGGAACGGAGCAGACAAAATACAAGGTTGTAATTAGAACATTTAGAAGGTGTAGTTGTGGGAACAGAATTTGAGTGCGAGTTACTCTGACCTCAGCGCGTAGGCTTCAGCCAGACTCGCCTCTATAGACAGCCAGTTGTGGGGTTCACTCTTCACAGCCTGCACTGCTTGCAGCCTGCTCTGGGCATAATCAGTACTGCAGTCTTCCGCATCAGGGAATGTCTGAATTTAATGTGTTACGAGAAAAGTCCCATTGCTGTTAATCCCCTGAAAACACACGCATTGTTCTCGTCACTGTCTGGAGTGGTCCTGGAAGTCCTTCGTGAGTGTCTTTTATTTGACTGTCCCAGCAGCTTTAGTTCCCTGCACTGATTGAAAACCTTTAAGTCCGTTTCTATAATTAAAAGCATTACACTGTGCCCTCATCCACCTTACTCACCAGATCTGGCCCTGTGTGACTGTAAAGTCAAGGTGGCTGGGAAAGGTAGATGTTTTAAGTTGGTTTAGGACATAGAGGCAGCCAAGACAGCACAACCGATGTTCACAAAAGAGGGCTTGGAGTGCTTTAGAAAGTGAGTCGAGCAGTGCGGTGGGTGTTTGGGGTGAGGCAGAGTGTGGGAAGGGGGTTATTGACAGCGGCTTTTACCAGAATTTTAAAAGTGAGATGTTATCGCATCTTGACTCTAATTTAATAACTTTGTAGAAGAGCTTGAGTTTAGCCGACAGCCAGGAATTTGCCTCTCCGCGCGGAGGGTGTCGCGCTGGAGGATCTCTCCTGATGAACGGTCCCTCCCTTCAGGGCTGTTTCTTCTCAAAGGACCTTCACATCCTCTTTTAGACTCGTTTCTGAGATACCCGTTTTGAAGGGAACGTTTTCATTGGTTATGACTCATTTTCTTTCCTTTTAGAAAAAGATTTTGTTTTATACTTACCACGGAAATAGTCAAATGTGAAAGGTCGCATTTGGTTAATAAGGTCAGATAACCAGGAAGGGTTGTATGATTTTCAGAAGTTAAAATGAGCTTCAAGTAAAGAGTAATGGGACCTATTTTTTGCATGACTGAGGAAGTTGGCTCTAAGAGCTACGTTCTACAGAAAGGTCAAAAAGATTTTGAGAAACGCCAGCGTCATTTGATTAGATGCCCAGTCTCCAAAGGTGACAGCTTTGAAGGGCGATATTCATCTGGATGTTATAGTCTCGCTGCTCTGTCACCACCCACCCCTCTGTTACTTCTCGCCACATACAGACTGAGCACTGATTATATGAGAAGTTTGGTGTCAGATGTTAGGCGGGAAGATGAGTAAAACAAAGCCAACTAGCCTCAGGCTGCTTGTACAGCTTTTATAGAGACCAAGGGGTGACTAAGATCGGTGAAAAGAGGCGTGACGAGCGTGGGAGGGGGCGTCTAGCAAGGCCTGCTTGAGCGTGTGTGGGGTGCCAGAGAAGGCACCCAGACCAGTACTGCCAGGAAGTCTAGTGTCCATTTCAGAGAGAGCACTGCCAGTGCAGAGGCCAGGGGACAAGAAGCAAGTCAGCATACAGTTGGGAGGGGAGAAGGAGTACACCTGGTCTGGGTGGTGAAATGTGTTCGTGGCCGGCAGAGATGAACTTAGAGGTGTGCGGACTACACACGCGCCATTCTTTCAGCCGGAACGGACTGAGCCCCTATTGTGTGCTAGATGCTGGGGTACAGCTGTGAGCAGGACCAGCAACAGGGCCTACCATATGGTGTGCTGTGCCCAACCAAGGGTCCTCTCACCCTCTCCCTGCCCCAGGGCCATTAGCATTTCCGGGGACACTTCCGGTTGCCTCCCTTTTGCGTTGATTATCTCAGATACTTTGTGATGTGGTGGACATTGTGATGGAGTGGTGCAGGCTGTGGGCTCCTCCTCCCTCCGCTGTGAGGACCACGGTGACCCCGAGATGCTCAGCGTGCGGCCCTCCCAGGGGCAGGGCCTCGCCTGTCCTCAGGCAGCACCGTTCCCTTGGTTGTATCCTGGGCCCAGGACTTCCCTCAGATGTGTGGGGGTTGACGTGAAAACCTGCAGGATGTGCAAGGGAAGTCACGGGTTGTGGGTGCCAAGTTGAAAGCTGGTAGGGAGGGGTCACGGATGCTGTCACCCACCCTACGGCACACGGGGCATCCCTGTGACCGAAGATAATAACAGTGCTGGGGTTGAGAAATCTTGGCCTATTGAGTAAAGAATAAAAAGGAAACCCACAAATAAACACTTGGAAATAGTGACATTTCTGAAGGCAACAAAATGCTGGAATAAGAAAGAATAGATGAGTGGGCAGGGTACATACAGAAAAATGCGGGTTAGAAAGGTGTGGAAAGATCTCCACGAAGAAGTTACATTTAAACCGAGAACGTAAGTAGAAGGACACCACTGGGGAGAAGCATTTCAGCCAGAAGAGAGGTGCAGAGGCGCTGAGGAGGAGGGGCCGACCTGCTGTGATCTAGGACTCCCAGGAGGAGAGGTCTGACTGAGGAGCGACACAGCCAGCATTCAGGAGCACGGGGCCTCTTCACGCACGGTCAGGAATGCAGATTTTAGTACAGTGGGGTGTTAGCTCTCTGTCACTGTAACGAAATGCCTAAGAAAATCATCTTAAAGAAGGAAGGATCCATCTTGGCTCAGGATTTTAGAGGTTTCAGTCCATGGTCACTTTGGGCTGGAGATAAGGCTGAACATCATGCTGAAGTGGGTCTGTGTGGTGGTGGGGGGAGCAGATCACTTCACAGCAGCTAGGAAAGGGGGCAGTCACTCCAGGGGCAGACTGTGACCTTCAGAGCTGCACCCCAGTGACCCTCCTCCTCTTTCAACCTGGCCCTACCTCCCGCAGTTTCCAGTGGCACCTCTGGCTGGGACTACACCTTCAACACGTGGGCCTTTGCCAGACACTGTAGATCTAAATGATGATAGTGGGTGTGTTGGTCAGTTTCCGTCACTGTGAGAGTGTCTGAGATAATCAATGTGAAAGGCAGAAGGGTTTGTTTTGGCTTATACTTTCAGGGGTTCAGTCCATGTTGCTTAGCTCTGTCACTGTGCTCTTGTGGCAGGGATGACTGTCATGTAGGGAGCATGTGGGAGAAGCAAGCTACTCACGTGATGCAGCCAAGAAGTGAACAGAGAGAGGAGGGGCCGCCATTCCAGTATCCCCTTTATGACCTACTATTTCTTCTAAAGAGGCTCTGCCTGCTAAGTTCCTATTACCTCCCAGTAGTGCCATTATAGCTGGGGACCAAGCCTTCAGCAATTGAATTTTTGGGGATATTTAAAATCTGTCCTAGTTATTTTTCTTGTTGCTGGGACAAAATATTTGACATCCACAAGTTAAAGGAAGAAAAATTTATTTCAGCTTAGAGTTTATTTCAGCCCACAGTTGGCTGGCTACCAGGCAGGGAGGCATGGCAGGGGCCGTGCAGAGGAGAAGTGGTCCCTGGCATAGATGCTAGAAGCAGCAAGCCATGAGCTTCCTTTTCCTTTTTATTCCGCTCAGGCTTCAAGCCTGTTGGTTGGTGCCACCCACACCCAGGGTGGGCCTTCCCATCATCCACACCCAGAACTGTGCTAAACCGATCAGTGGATTACACAACTGTAACCCAATATCATGCACCCATGATCCAGCCACCTCCCCAAAAGTCCCACCTGTGAGTGTATGAAGCTTTGGTGGGGACATCTGGATGTGAACCATAACAGTATTCAAATCATATCATTCTGTCTCTGGCCCCCAAGATTATGTTCATCTCGTGATGCCAAATGCATTCACACTATCTCCAAGAGTCCTCACAAATTTAAAAGTTCCAGCATTGCTTGAAAGTTCAAACTTCCCTGAGACTCAAGGCAGATTCTCAGCTGCAAGCCCTTGAAAAAATTTTAAAATGTTACATACTTCTAGCATGTGGTTGTGGGCAGGCATGGGGTCAACACTCTTGTTACAGAAATGAGGACTGGGGTCATAGAGAGGAGAGACTGGGCCAAAGTAAGACTGCAACTCTGAAGGGCAAACGTTAAATCCCAACTCCAGGGCACAGGCTGGTGTGGTGTTGGTCACGAAAGGCTTGGGCGGTCCCATCTCTATGACCTTGGCTGTGACCCGCAGTGCGTCGGGGGAATTTTAACAGAGTAGTGATACAGTGCATATTATATTTTATATGGAAGACTCTAGTTAAAAATTAAGTGTATTGGTACATTTGATGCTCATTTCTCTCATCCCTCTACCCTCTCCTCAACCCTTCTTTCTTTCCTTCCTTATGTATAAAAGCTTTGTTTCAATTTTTTTCCTTCTTTTCTTGTTCTCCCTTCCTTTCCCCTCGCTCCTCCCTAGTTCCCATTCTGTTGTTGTTGTTTGTTTGTTTGTTTTTTTGAGACAGGGTCTCACTATGTAGTGAGACTGACTTGGAACTCACTGTGTAGCCCAGGCTGGTCTCGAACTCACAGCGATCCTCCTGCCTCAGCCTCCTGAGTGCTGGGATTACAGGCGTGTGCCACCATGCCCAGTTCCTAGTTCCCATTCTTATTTTAACATTTTCTTCCTACTCTACAATATCTGTTATACATTTTAGTCCTTATTTACACTTTTGTTTTCTCACACTAGAGAAACAATCCAATATTTCCACGTGTGACCTGAGGGCAGGAGGCACCGTGTACCCCAGTGGGGACACAATCAGAGAGCAGCTCCAATCCAATCTATTACACTTAAGAATATGGCTGTAAGATGTATCTGTTTACCTAGAAATGTCAAATTTGTCTTTCTTTATGTCTGATTAGTACTCCATTATATATATATATTAAACACACACACACACACACACACATCTTCTTCATCCATTTATCAGTTGATAGGCATTTGGGCTTTTCACAAGATTACAAACCTATATAAACATGGGTGTGTGTATATCGCTGTGCTATGATGCTTTTAATTTTTTTTTTAAACTGGGGATTGAACTTGGGACCTTACTCTTGAAAGGCAGGCACAGTACTACTGAGCTAAATCCCCAGCCTGATGCTTTTAGTTCTTTTGGGAAGATACACAGCAGGGAAATAGCTGGGTCAAATGGGACCTCTAGTTTTAGTCTTTTGGGAAATCTTCACACTGATCTCCACAGTGGTTGCACCAGTCGGCGCTCCCACCAGCAGTGAAAAGGGTTCCTTTTCCTCACAGCCCCTCCAGCATTTGTTATTGGTTGATTTCTTGATGACAGCCATTCTCTCTGTGGTGAGGCGAATCTGCTGGAAAATAAAAGGGAGAATTCTTAAAGACATAGGTGTAGGCCAAGACTTTATGACTAAAACCCCAGTCACATGGGAAATATTACAAAGAATCAACAACTGTGATCCCCTCTTATTAAAAAGCTTTTGCACAGCAAAAGAAATCATCAACAGGGTGAAGAGACAACCCACAGAGTGGGACAATTTTTTTTCAGCTATTCCTCAGACAAAGGACTAATATCTATAATGTAGAAAGAACTCAAGTCAGACACACCAAATTTAAAAACTGAATCCCAATGAGGTGGGTGTGGTGGCACACGCCTGTAATACCAGCACTCTGGAGGCTGAGGCAGGAGGATCGCTGTGAGTTCGAGACCAGCCTGGGCTCCATAGTGAGCTCCAGGTCAGTCTCGACTACATAGTGAGACCCTGTCTCAAAAAACCAAAAATAAATAAATAAATAAATAAATAAATAAATAGCCTCCAAGTGGGCATCTGTAATGAACAGACACTTCTCAGATGAAGAAGTAGAAATGGCAAATAGATATGTGAAAAAATGTTCAACATCACTGGTCGTTGGAGAGAAGGCCCTTTTGTCGGTGGCTGGTGTGACTAGGTAAGGGTGAGCAAGGGGAAATCAGACAGAGCCTCCTAGGGAAGGGTGGCATAGCAGCTGGTGCTATGGGCTGTGCTTTTTAGAGTTTCTGAACCAGCACTGCAAGGAAATGAGTGGTCGAAGCTGAGATAAAACGGTGGGCTCACCCTGAGGGGCGCGGGGATGGGCCAGTCACACGAGGAACCTGCACTTCATCTCGGGAGCAGTGCAGACGGGTGGAAGGGTATCCTGATGGGACGACCACTCGGCAAGTCTTCCCTGTGACAAGGGGCAGTGGCTTGGGGCGTTTCCAGACTGTGGTGGTGACTCAGGCCCAGCGTGACCACAGCCTGAACTGGGCTATCGGTGGCCACAGTGGAGAGTGCGAACTCTGTTCTAGGTGGAATCCAAGTGGCTGTGGGGAGAATTTCCTGGCCTGGAGCTGAGGTGGAGTGGGACTGAGCTGGGGATCACTTCTGGAATACAGATTTTATTTCCATTGCTTTCCACAGTTCTGGGGATAAACTGTAAGGCCTGTGGGTGCTAGGAGGATCGGACCGCTTGGTCCTGTGGGGCCTTTCTTCCTCCAGCGTGAGGAGCTGCTCTCAGATTGCTCCACGGCTCCTCCCTGCCCTCGGGTCAGCGGGCCCCTCCTCATCTCCCCAGGGGCCTGTGCCTGCTGGCATGCTGATCGAGCGCTCCTCCGACTTCGGCAAGACCTGGCGGGTGTACCAGTACCTGGCTGCCGACTGTGCCTCTGCCTTCCCTGGGGTCCACCAGGGCCAGCCCCAGAGCTGGCTGGATGCGCGGTGCTCGGCCCTGCCCCAGAAGGCCAATGGGCAGCTAAATGGCAGGAAGGTAGGCAGCGGGACACTGGAGGGGTGGGCTCGAGAGAGGTCCCTGTGTGCCTGGCTTGGAGCCTCCAATGCTTGAAAAGAGGAGGATGCCATGGCCGGCTATGCTTGTCCCCCACTCTGCCCTCCCAGGGCCCCTCCCGCAGGGCTGGGCAGCTCCTTACCTTGTGGAGAGGGGAGGACTTCAGGATGACTCCTTGCATGCAAATGAGCAAACTGCATGACTTTATTTTTACATTGATAACATTAAACTCACAAATGACTCTTTTGGTTTGATTTGCTCCTCTAGCCCAGTGCTAGTCCTTGGATGGAAATTCATAGCCAGATTATGCGCCTTGCCCAGGAATTCAGGAGATTCTTGTAACACCTATATGTTGAGAGAGAAGTTGTGCACAGACACACACACACCACACACACACACACACACACACACACACACACACACACGGCCCAGCGGCTGCCCGGCTCCCCAGGGCATGTGGCAGCCCCAGTCCTACGGGTGGCTGGGAAGGGAGGCTTCCTCTGGGTGGGGCCGCTGCTCACCTCCTGTCTGGTGCCCTCCTCCCTCCCTGCATAGGTCCAGCTCAACCTCATGGATTTAGCATCTGGGATTCCAGTGACTCAAAGCCAGAAAATTCGAGGTTAGTTGGCCCCTGTTCTGCCTGTGGGGCTGCCAGTGGGATAAAGTTCCCTGCTCTCTCCGATTCTCTCCGATTTTTTGACCTGGCTGGGGTTTGGAGCCTGCCCCGCGTAGCCCACAGGGAAGCTGTGGGACGTGGAGCGAAGGTCGGGCTGGGAGGCCGCGGCACCCTGTGCAGGCGGCACGGTGGGCCAACTCCCCTCTGTTTTCCCTCCCTACTGCTGCCCACCCAGAGCTGGGCGACATCACCAACCTGAGAGTCAACTTCACCCAGCTATCCCCGGTGCCCCGCAGGGGCTATGTGCCGCCCAGCGCCTTCTTCGCGGTGTCCCAGCTGCGCCTGCAGGGCACCTGCTTCTGTCACGGCCATGCCGACCACTGTGCCACCGCTGCAGGGCCCTCCTCCGCTGTGCAGGTGACGCGGGCGGGCGGCCGGGCAGGCAGACGTGCCCTCAGTGCCCTGGGAAGGAGGAAGAGGAGCCCGAGCGGCCACCCTTCCGTTCAGAATCCCGGTTTCGTAGGACTTCTTCAGGCCTGGGTTAGAGTGGGCGGGCTTGATACTCAGCCCCAGGCGTGGCCCTGGGACGAGCTCAAGGCAGACTTCTGAGCAGGTTGTGCCTTGTGGTGTGATAGGTAGATTTCGTCACAGTGTTATTGTATGTCAGAATTATTTACACCCATGCAGTTGTTATTAGAAATTGTAATATTATTTACAACATGATTATGTAGAGACTATTATGAACTACAGTTTCATGGAGAACTGTGAGTGCTTGCTTCTCCTCCACCCTCAGGTATTCTGTTCATCGCTGGCTTTGAAGCAGCGGGGATCTGACTGCGGGGCTCAGGCCATGCGGCGGGCATGGGGGGCATGTTCATCGTGGACTGGGTCCCCCAGCTGGAGGAGGCCGGGGTGGGGCGGACCTGCGTCGGGACAGAGACGGAGTCTGTGGTGGAGGGGGCCTGTGCTGCCTTCCAGGCCTGCGGGTGGCTGCTGCGCTGGGGCCTGGGAGGTGGAGGGGTGGCTGCACAGTGCAGTCCCACTTTCCTAAGCTCCATGCCTGGGCCCCCGAGGGCTTTCCAGAGGAGGGACAAACAACAGGAGGCTGGGAGACAGACAGGGCAGCAGGGGCGCTGGGTAGCGGCGCTGAGCGGCTTGCCGTGGTGTGGGCAGGAGTGGGGGACGCTGGTCCCCCAGGGCCGAGCTGAGGGTGTCGGAAGCCGTTACCACACAGCAGCCATCCCATTTTATGCTGAAGGAGTCTAGTGGCCATTCCCTAACAGCCCCACAGCCAAGCCCCCGAACCACGGACGGCTGGAATGTGAGTCTCCAGCATAGAACCCCGTGTGCCGAGGGTCGTGTGCCACAAATGAGGCCACACAGGGCTGCCCAAGTGCAAGAGATGGGCCTGTGAGAGCCCATCAGGGCGCAGAGTGGGCAGACGCACACAGGTGCACATACTCACACTCGGCCCCGCAGGCTGGGGGCCTCCGTGGGTGGCCCTGGGACAGCGTCCTCAGGGGGCTGGGCCGGGCCTGGTAGAGAACGGCAGGCCCATCCCTGCAGCTATCCTCGGTTCTGGTTCTGACCATCTGTCACCCTCTCCTAGGTCCACGATGTCTGTGTTTGCCGGCACAACACTGCCGGCCCCCACTGTGAACGCTGTGCCCCCTTCTACAACAACCGGCCCTGGAGACCTGCGGAGGACCAGGATGCCCACGAGTGCCAAAGTAGGAGCCTGAGGCCACCCTGCCTGCAGTGACCGGCTTGGTGCTGGCCCTTCAGTGTCTCACTGACCTTCCTGGGCACAGGGCAGATCTGATATTATTGCAGCCCGCAGTGTAAGCTGCCTTGTCTCTGCGGCAGAGAGGTGGGCCTCTGCCCTCCCCAGCTAGCCGGTCCCTCTCCCTGTTACAGGCTCACCTGGCCCTGCTGTCTCTTTCCCACTCCCCGTGGTCCCTCGGAGTTGGGGCTCTGTCTGTGAGGCCGGCCAAGGCTGTGACCCCACAGGAGACCCTGGGGGACGGCAGGGCTGGGTGTATACTTTGTCTCCTTGTGGCCCGGCACAGCCACCGTTCCTGACCATCCCACGGGTGGTCTGGAGGCCTGACTTGTCATTGCCCTCTGCTTTCTTCCTTGTGCCGTGGCCGTGGGTAACCCGCACAGGCCTCCCTTGGCCTCAGTTTCCTCCTTTCCCTGCCCGGAGATCTGCACAGAGCCGAGCTGCTCATGAACTGACCTGAGGTGCTGGGGCCGGGGCCCCCTTTTCCAGGGTGTGATTGCAACGGGCACTCGGAGACCTGCCACTTCGACCCAGCTGTGTTTGCTGCCAGCCAGGGGGCACACGGAGGCGTGTGTGACAGTTGCCGCCACCACACGGAGGGCCAGAACTGTGAGCGGTGTCGGCTGCACTTCTTCCGGAACCGGCGTCCAGGTGCTCCCCTGGAGGAGACCTGCATTCGTAAGTCAGGGCTGGCGGCGTCTGAACCAAGCTTGCTCCGTTCTGGCCATGCGCCCGGGGAAGCCGTGGGAGTCCTTTAAATTTTCATTAAGCATGTGCTCAACCCCTGGGTCCTGGCTGGTGAGTCAGCCGGCGACTGTGTGGCCCTCATCCTGGCATAGGTGAGGGAAGCTCAGGCCCCAGGGCTGTTGGACACACACTGTGGATGGAGGCCGCGAGCGTGCAGGCACTTGTGTGCGTGATCACTGTTGCCGTGTGAAGTGCGGGCCGCCCTTTGTCTCCCAGCCCTGCGGCCTCCAGGATTGGGATTAGTCTCGTGTCCCCTGGTCACAGCAGGCGGCTGCACCTCACTGGTGCTCAGAGGAGCAGAGTAGGCAGATCGCTTGGGGCAGTGTGCGGTGCCCACAGCCCTGGGGTGCACAGGACAGCAGGCTGGAAGTGAACCGGAGAGCACGTTGGCCAAAGGAGCCTCGTGTTTGGAAGGCATGGAAAAGGCCAAGGGTGGGCGGGAGGACTGGGTCACTTTCTGTCACTGATACATGTTCACGGAGGGAGTGACTCAGGTATGAGTCGGCCCATGTCTCACACTTACTCACACGTGAACTTGAGGGTGTTCGGTAACATCCCCATGCCCCGATCTCCCCGTCTTTGCAGTGGGTTGGCACTCAGCAAGTGGAATGAACCTTTCAGGGTTACCTTGAGGACTGCGAGGCCCAAGAGGGCCTGGCTCAGGGCTTGGCGTGTCTTGATTGCCCTATAAACAACAGCGGTAAAAGTACTTCTGTAGGGCTTGGTGCTGTCCTACCTGTCTGCCGCTGACTCATTTACCCCCCGAAGGCTGTGCTGTCTTCCCACTTTACAGATGAGGACACAGAGGCACTGAGGGGTTGAGTAGCTGCTGAAGCTTGGAGGCAGTGACTGCGGTGGACCAACAGGCTTTGGGCCAAGCAGCCAGGCTTGGAACCTGCCCTGGGCTCACCTCTCCCTTGCCCTTCCTGTCCCCCAGCCTGCGAGTGTGACCCGGACGGGGCAGTGGTGGGAGCGCCGTGTGACCCTGTGACGGGGCAGTGTGTATGCAAGGAGCACGTGCAGGGAGAGCGCTGTGACCTGTGCAAGCCGGGCTTCACTGGACTCACTCACACCAACCCGCAGGGCTGCCACCGTGAGTAGGGGCAGCTGGAGTGCTGGGAGGGGCGGCCCGGGCTGGCCACATTCAAGGTGCTGCAAGCTGCTGGCAGACTGGGGCATGTGCTTGCTGCCCTGAGACCAGATCTGTCTTCCCCAGCACCAGGTGCGGGGCCACAGCCTCCAGCAGGTGGCAGCATGGGCCTGGGCTGGAAGGCGGGAACTGCGCCAGCTACAGCAAGGGCAGTGGGCACCGAAGCCTGGCGTCAGCCCACACTTCCCCGGGCTCGGTCCCTCCCTGGCTGTGTCCTCAGGGGCTGAGCTGTGTGTGTGGTGTCCCCGGCAGGCTGTGACTGCAGCGTCCTGGGGACCCAGCGAGACATGCCCTGCGATGAGGAGACGGGGCGCTGCCTGTGTCTGCCCAATGTGGTGGGCCCCAGATGTGACCAGTGCGCCCCCAACCACTGGAAGCTGGCCGGCGGCCGGGGCTGTGAGCCATGCGCCTGTGACCCGCGCACCTCCCTCAGTTCTCAGTGCAACCAGGTATGGGCAATGGCCCCATAGTGGAGAGGCCCTGCTGCCGCGTCTCTGCTACCCACGTGGCAGGCTGGCTGTTTCTGTCCCATTGCCCTCAGGGAGCGCTGGCAGGCGCCCCTCCCTCTGTGGCTCTCAGGAAGGCCCAGGACCCCGACTTCAGGGCACGTCCTGCCTGGTGGGAAGCCTGCCCACACCAGGGGAGCTGTGCCCGCGGGCCCCTGACGCACTATCCTCGGCCCAGTTCACAGGGCAGTGCCCCTGTCGGGAGGGCTTTGGTGGCCTCATGTGCAATGCTGCTGCGGCCATCCGCCAGTGTCCTGACCGGACCCATGGAGACGCAGCCACAGGATGCCGAGGTGCGTGCTGACCGTGAGGGGACGTGGGGTACCCATGTGTCCACAGTGGCGTGGCTCCCCTCCCAGGCCACTCTGCATCCCCAGCAGGGAGGCGGTTGGCAGCAGCATCTCCGGGCAGCAGCTGCAGGGACACAGGAAGTGATCCTAGGGGACAGGAGCGTGGGGTGTGTGGGGTGCAGATCTGGTGCTGGTCTAGCGCTGCCTCACCCGGAGATGCATGGGCGCTTCCCTGTCTGTGTCTCCCCCTTGGAGGAGGAGGTTCGAGGCACACTGCTCTCTGCACGTCAGAGTCCCTGCTGACAGTGGGTGTGAGGGGCAAGCCCTGTGAGGACGGTGAGCCACGCAAGGCTCCGAGGTGTGTCCTTGCCGCTGTTGCTGCACTGATTCTGGCCACTGCAGTCGGGAACTCGAGTCCCTAGAGGACTGTCGGGCAAGGCACCTGTTCAGGGAGGATGGCTTTGTCTTCCTGGCTGGCCTGACCCTCCGTTCTCCTGGCCCTAGCGTGTGACTGTGACTTCCGGGGAACGGAGGATCCAGGCTGTGACAAGGTCTCCGGCCGCTGTCTCTGCCGCGCTGGCTTCACCGGGCGCCGCTGCGACCAGTGCCAGAGAGGCTACTGTGACCGCTACCCCGTGTGCGTGGCCTGCCACTCTTGCTTCCAGACCCACGATGCAGACCTTAGGTTACAGGCCGGGCGCCTCAGCAGACTCCGCAATGCCACTGCTGGCCTGCGGCCTGGGCCGGGTCTAGAGGACATGGGTCTGGCCTCCCGGATCCTGGATGCCCAGAGCAAGATGGAGCAGATCCAAGCAGTTCTGGGCAGGGCCTCAGTCACGGAGCAGGACGTGGCACAGTTAGCCAGCAGCATCCTCTCCATCAGGTAATCGCTGCCTGGCACAGTGTGTGCCTGCAGCCTGTACAGTTCATAGGCTTTGCAGGGTGCCCGGACCGCAGCGAGGGTCCCTGAGGGGAAGTGGGGCTGGCATTGCTTCCAGTTTGTGGTCAGGAGACTGGCAGCGACAGGTGCTGTGATGAGGTGACAGCCGCCGAGGGCTTGCAGCCTGAGCCCATTGCTCTTTTGAGTGCCTGCGTGGCCTGGGAGCATCAGCTCTGGATTAGTCACCCTGGGGAGGGCACGGAGAGGCAGGTGCTAAAAATAGCTGCTAGCTTGCCTTCAGAATAGCCTTGGTGCGCCCATAGCCCCTCCCACCAGCAGGCCGCCTTCCCAGCGAGATTGGTTTCTGGAAGTTTCTGTAATTAATTTGTGTTCCCTGAGGAACGTGGCCGTGCATGGGCTGGCCAGGTGTGTGATTGGCAGCGGGGAAAGGCAGCCCAGAAACCCTTCCTCCTGAGCTCCAAGGCTCTTACTCATGGGGTGCTAGAGCTCCTTTTGGGGGCAGCAGAAGAGCTGGATTTTTAAAATCCAGACTCATTTGTTCATTCACTTATTCAGTCCACGCATTTTAAAAATACAACGAGCCACACATTATACAAGGTGTCGGGGACATTGAAGTGAGCACAGACCAGTCTTCTCCCTCAGAGCTCAGGAGGAGCTGGCTGGTGTGTGCAGGAGCTTGGAGGAGGCAGTGCTATAAGGGAGTGGGGTCCGTGGAGGTGCTGTCTGACCTAAGGCTTGCTCTGGGGTCTGTGCACAGTGTGCAGGGATGGGCAGCAACAGCAGGCAGTGGGTGGTGCTAAGCAAGGCCCAGAGGTGGCGCCTTCAGGGCTTGTAGGAGGGACTTGAGTCGGTAGAGAGCGGAGGGCACAGGGAGGAGACCCTCAGGAGGCCACAGGTGGTGGGCTGCTGGTGGACATGGGATGGGGAGCCCGGTGGGGAGGTGCATGCTGCAGAAGAGTGCTTTGGGAGCCTGCTTACCAGGTGAGAGCCGAGGAAGAGGGGCCTCAGTTACTTTTCTCTTGTTGCTGAGGCAAAATACCTGGCACCCAAAGTTAAAGGAGGAAAGGTTTATTTGGCTTACAGTCTGTAGAGGTTCAGTCTGTATCAGCTGGCTTCAAGGCAGGGTGGTTTGGCAGAGGAGAAACAGTTCATGGTGTAAAGGCAGTAAAGCAGGCAAGCAAGCAAGGGGTGACCACAGCTCTTCCTGTCCCTTATACCTTATGCAGGCTACTTAGGGTGGACAGCACTCACACCCTTAATCCTAGTGCTCCTGATCCCAGCACTGCACTGTGAATCAATCCCAGTGCCACATACTCTAGACCCAGCCACCTCTGAAGAGCCCACCTCTGACCTCATAGGTCCTCCTTCGGGAGACATATAGACACAAGCCATGACCGGAGGGGCCCAGACAGTGCTCCTCTTGGAAGCCAGGAGTGGGAGGGCTGCTGGAGGTGGAGGAGAACCCAGAATGTTGCGGCCCTGGAAGCCAGGCAGCAGAGTTCAGTGGCAGGGGGAGGCTGTCTCTGGCCCAACCCATCCTACCAAATCCTCTGCAGCCTGGGATCCCCCTCTATCCCCAGGGGTGGCACGTTCTGGGGAGGCAGAAACTCCTCCTGTATCTTAGCCAATGCTTCTCCTACCCCAGGCAGACTCTTCAGGGCCTGCAGCTGGGTCTGCCCCTGGAGGAAGAGATTCTGTCCCTCCCTGGAGACCTGGAGAGTCTGGGCAGGAGCTTCCAAAGCCTCCTAGTCATTTATCAGGACAAGAGGGCACAGTTTGAGAAGATAAGCAGCGCTGACCCTTCAGGTGAGGAGAAGATGCAGTGCATCAAGACCCCTGCTCCTGTCTGCTCCTCCCAGGCCCAGGCCCAGCTCCGTCGCACTCCTCTTCCCACAGGGACCTTCCGGATGCTGACTGAAGCCTATGAGCGGTCATCCCGGGCTGCCCAGCAGGTTTCCGACAGCTCACACTTGCTGCGCCAGCTCAGGGACAGCCGCAGAGAGGTGGAACGGCTGGAGAGCCAGGCACAAGGAGGAGGTGCATGGGGCTCTGAGCTCGCTGCCCTGTGGGCGGAGATGGCTTCCTTGCCTGACCTGACTCCCACCGTGCACAAGGTGACCACTTCTCCCAGCCCTGCCCCAGGCTCACACCGCTGCTGCCACACATGTGCTGTGAGGGTGACCGTCCCATCCTGACCCCGTGCCCCTCGTCGTGCGCTCTGGAGTTTCCAGGGAGACAAGTTCCTGGGGGCTTGGCTGTCATGGAGATGCCTGGCTGTTTGTGTCTGGGGTTCAATGAGGGTGGTTGTTGAGGAGCCTCTTGGATGCCCCTGTCTGTCCACAGGTCTGTGGCGGCGCCAGGCAGGCCACCTGCACCCCAGGAGCATGCCCTGGTGAGCTGTGTCCCCCAGATAACAGCACGGCCTGTGGCTCCCACTGCAGGGGCGCCATCCCCAGGGCGGGAGGGGCCTTCCAGGTGGCCGGACAGGTGGCTGAGCAGCTGCGAGGCTTCAACTCCCAGCTGCAGCAGACCAGGCAGATGGTAGGTGCAGAGCAGGTAGGCCTCAGGTGGGAGGCAGGAGGGACATGGAGCCCTGGGTGGGTCAAGAGCCTGAGGCCTAAATCCCTGCAGCAGAGCCAGAGGGGTTTGGAGCCAGGGTGTGGGCGCTTCCCTTAACCCCGCGCCTACGTCAGTTCCGGGGCCGCACCACAGCTTTGCAGATGGCTCAGGCGGTGGAGGCTGAGCCACAGGGCCCGGGGCTGTGGGGGCTTCCGCCCTGCTGAGCCCGTGTGTGCCAATAGATCAGGGCGGCTGAGGAAGCCACCCTGAGGGTCCAGTCTGATGCCCAGCGCCTGGAGACGCAGGTGAGCACCAGCCGCGCCCAGATGGAGGAGGACGTGAGGAGCACACGGCTGCTGGTCCAGCAGGTTCGGGACTTCCTCTCGGGTGAGCTGCCCTTCACACTCCTCCGGCTGATGTCCGGCCTCTGGCCTCCCTCATTCCTATCTCCCTGCCTGCTGTCACCTCTCCCAGGTGTGTGGCTGCATGGCCCAGCCCTCCCTGCCTGCTCCCTGGGTCTACTCTCAGCAGAACAGCCTTGCACCTTTGAAGTATCTAAGCAGGGTCACATCCGCCGCTCTGTAAGACTGCCTCACAGTCCTTGGGCAGCTTCACCTTGCTCCTGGATGAGTGCCCAGCTTCTTCCCTGGCCTGCAGAGCCCGCCCTGTCTGTCTCCTAGGCGTGGCCCTTGCTGCTCTCTCCTTAGTGCCCTGGCTGCCCTTGCCGCCTTGGCACTTGAATGTGCTCCTTCCGAGGTGGCTGCCTCAGGTCTTGGTCTGAAGCCCTCTGCCGGGCGAGGCCTTTCTGGGCCTCCCTGTGTGTGGTCGTCTTCTCCTTCCCTTCCCCTTCTGGGTCTTGCCTTTGCCCCCACCCCACTGGACTCTGGGTGTACTGTGTCTCTCCCCATTGGACTGTGCACCCCCAGGGCCGGGTGGCTTCCTCTGCGTGACTGTGTCCCAGCACCCGCAGATGGGCAGGCCCTGAAGCTTCCGGTGTTGCTGGATTGCACCATTGCTGCCCCGTGGAGGGGGGGACAGGGCTGTGCAGTGGGAGGTGCTGGGCAAGACTCAGCAGTCTTGTGTGACTCGGGCTTCGTGTTTTTTGTTTCTCTCATCTTTCACTTGCAAGTGGGATTGGTAGTATTTCACAAGTTTATTCTGAGGCTCAAATAACACGTAAAATGTGCTTTGAAAAATTCAAGGTGCCTCTGGAATGGGAGCTGATATTATTAGATTTCTGGTCCCTGCTGGGGAATTTGCTTGGCTGGGAGCCCAGTGAGGGTGGCTGAGGTCTCAGGGTAACCACAGTGTCTCCTCTGCTATTGCACAGTGCTTCTGCCCCAGCTAGGCTGGAGCTCTCTGCTGAGCGCAGGCGGCAGGTCAGGGAGATGCGGGAAGAGCCCATGGGCATCCATGGCTTGCCAACAGCCAGGGAGACTGAGCCAGTGAAGGGAGGGGTAGCCATGTCTGGGGTTTGGACCCCAGGGAAGGTGCTCTGCCCCACGTGCAGTCCAGGCAGGCTGAGTGGCCACTCATCTGCAGTTAGCTGCATGGGCCCGGCCCGGGCAGAGAGCTGGGGCTGGCTGAATTCTCTCCCTCCGCCTCAGCCCAGGCTCCTGTGGGCAGCAGCAATGGCCGAGCCATTGGGTCCTCTTGGTTATGTTGCGTCTGGGGTCAAGGCTGACGACAGTCCTAGGGAGAAGGAAAGAGTGCGACCGTCAGGGGCCCAGGACGCTTCTCACAGCCACCACGAGGAGGGGCTGTGGCAGGCAGCTCTGGGCCAGCTGCTGTTGACTCAGGCCCCCCTCCCAGGGATGTGGTGGGCACCAGAGGAGGTGTTGCCCCTTCTGGATTTTAAGCCGTTTAAGCCACTGTGGGCACAGCTCCCACTTGCTGTTTGTAGAGCAACACATAGTGCTGGGCCTGTACAGGGCTCGGACCAGCGTGCACGCACACAGTGACCCAGATCTGGGGCTGCCTCATCCCCGGAGGATTCTGGGAGAGGGTGTGGTGAGCCCTGTGGGTGTAGGATGCGAGCTAGAGGGGTGTGTGGGTGTCCAGTTTGTCACCCTCCTGAAGCCTGTGGCTGGGACGAGCCCCTAAGCAGGTGAAGAAGGCAGCAGTGATCAGGCATGGCTTCACTCCCGGGAGCTGGGGCTGGCTGGGCCGGGAGGCCTAGGGATGCTGAGGCCCAGTGCAAGGCCACTGGGTGGGCAAGCTCCTCCATCCACATCGGGAGCCTCCGTCTCTCCACTTCTGCCTTACTTGGAGTCAGTTTTGTAAAGCTCTTGCTGGATGGTTGTTTCCGGTCATACTTTTAGGATGGGGATCCTTAGTCCCCTTTCACAGGTGGGAAACAGGCTGGAGGGACCCCTTGTCTGGTCCAGCATGGTTTAAAGGAGAGACCAGGGTCTCGAGCCCTTTGTCATTCATCGGCTCACAACACTGAGGGCCTCCAGGTGCCAGGCACTGTGCTCGGGGCCAGGGGATGTAGGGGATGGACAAAGCCCGGTCCGTGTTCCCCAGAGCCAAAGTCAGATGAAGGAGTGCAGGGCCCACAAGTGGGTGTCTGTCTCTAAGCGCCGGGAGGCAGAGGAAGGAGGGGGTTTGGAGCGCCCGCTGGCCCAGGGAGGCGGCGATCCAGCTTGGATGGCAGTCTGAGGCAGTGACCTTCGGGTGGAGGCGGAGCTCTCCAGCACAGGAGGGGCGGAAGGACAGGGCCTCACTGTTCCCGGCCGCTCGCTGGTGATGGTGGATGCGTGGCGGGCATTGTTCAGCACCAGCTGCCCGGCACCGCCTCTCCCCTTAGCTTCCTGAGCACTCTCAGTTGCCACAGCTGTGCAGACCTCCTCCCCTCCTCTTCCTGTCTCCCATCCTCCTCCCACATCATTCCCGGAAGTCCCGGCCAAGTCAGGATGAGGGGAAATAGCTCCCTGGGCACCCAGCAGAGGGGCCAGGGAGAGGCCTGGGCCCGGAGGGGCCGCCGACCCTGTGGCTGTGGGCTCCCCAGGCTGACAGTGGCTGCCTTTCCAGACCCTGCTACAGATGCTGCCGCCATCGAGGAGGCCAGTGAGGCTGTGCTGGCTGGGCTGCTGCCTTCAGACTCGGCGACCATCTTGCGGAAGATGAGGGAGATCCAGGCCATTGCGGCCAGGCTGCCCAATGTGGGCCTGGTGCTGGCCCAGACCGAGCAGGACATTGCACGGGCCCGGAGGCTCCAGGCTGAGGCTGAGCAGGCCAGGTGCGGCCCTGGGCTCTCTTGCCCAGGTTGGGGCAGCTGTGTTGAGGGGCTGGCACCCAGCAGGGCTCTGCAGTGACACCCTCGTCCACGTGCCCTGCAGCACAGGACCTGCCTCCCACAGGTCGCTGTGCCCAGTGCTGTCTCAGGCACAGCACTCGCGTCCACCGGGGCTGACAGCCCCTGTGCCTGGTCCCGCTGGGATGGGTGTCACTGGGTTGCGGTGCTCACTTCCTGCTGCTCATCCTGCTCTCCTCCCTCCTCCTGGGCCCTCACTCAGGATCCACGCCCACTCTGTGGAAGGCCAGGTGGAAGACGTGGTGGGGAACCTGAGGCAGGGCTCAGCGGCACTGCAGGAAGCTCAGGACACCATGCAAGGGACTGGCCGCTCGCTGCAGCTTATCCAGGACAGGGTTGCTGAGGTGAGGCGTCCTGGCTCCTTGCTGAACCGGGGATGGACAGACAAATCCAGGCATAGGCACAGAGGATTCTGGAAAGTGACCGGTTCACCACACAGGAGAAGGCAGATGACAGACTTTGGGAGTTTTCCTATCTCTCTGAGATGCAGAAAGCAGGGGCAGGCGGGAGCAGTGGAACGGAGAAGGGGGGCCTGGGTGTCAGTGGACAGTGGGGTTTCAGAGGACACCACTGAGGTTCTTCAGTGGGGAGACTGCCACCTGCCACCTGCCGAGTGGGGCGGATGAGGGGAGATTGCTCGCTGTCTGGAGCCCACTGCCACCCCAGGTCCCCCTCCTTTGTACAGGTGCAGCAGGTCCTGGGGCCAGCAGAAGGGCTGGTGATGGGCGTGACAGAGCAGCTGGGTGGCTTCCAGGCACGGATGGAGGAGCTCCAGCGCCAGGCACAGCGGCAGCGGGCACAGGCAGCCCAGGCCCAGCAGGTGGCGGAGGACGCCAGCCAGAGGGCCCTGAGTGCGCAGGAGGTATGGAGAGGGCAGAGCAGCCTGCCAAGGGCTCCGAAACAGGAGGGACCTTTGAGACCATGGAACCAAATCACAGATGCCTGTGATCCCAGCACTCTGGGAAGCTGAGGCGGGAGGGCCACAAGTTCGAGCCCAGACTGAGCAACTTAGTGACTTAGTAAGCTTCTGTCTCAAAGTAAACATTTAAAAAGGCTGAGGATCCAGCTCAGTGAGAAGGCCCTGGGCTAGCTTAGTGGATTCAGTCTCTAGTACTGCACACACACACACCCCACAAATAAAAAGAATAAGAAAGGTGAACCCAAAGTTAGCCAGGCATCTGAGTCCACCAAGAGCCTGTGCCTTGTGCGCTGTCTGGCGCATGTCTCGGCCCCAGGCTGGTCAGACGCTCTGCCTAGATGTCACCCTGGGGTCTGCCTTATGTTCTGTCCGGGGTTCCGAGGATGGCCGGGGAGCTGCCCTGGGCCTGGAGTACCCCAGCTTCCCTGGGGCAGGGCGTCGGCACACGATCGGCCCACGACCACCTTCCACCGCCTCCTGTTACTGACGGCACTGAGCCTGTGGTGAGGGAGTGGAGGGAGGGAAGCTCCGAAGGTTAAGCTGCCACCAGGGCCCAGAGGTCGCACAGGTGAAGCCAGCCCTGGTGGACAGTGGGCGGCCCTTGTCACCGGCGACCCCGAGTGCTTCAGCCACTGGCGGCTGGGATGTCGAGGGTCTCGAGGTGACACCAACTACCTCCTTCAGGGATTTGAGAGAATCAAGCAAAAGTATGGGGAGCTGAAGGAGCGGCTGGGGCAGAGTTCCAGGCTGGGTGAGGCGGGCAGCCGGATCCACAGTGTGCAGACCACGGCCGAGGAGCTGTTCGGGGAGACCATGGAGATGATGGACAGGATGCAAGGTGAGGGCGGGCGTGTGTACCCCAGGGCCGCTTCCCACCCCACAGGGGCCGCTGTGCACTCAGCAGTTCCAGCCGCCCCGAAAGTGTGCCGGAGCCTCACACCAGCGGCCCGCAGAGGCCGCACTCCCTGTCTCTCCAGCCGCGTGACACTGGGCACCAGGAGGCCTGTGGGGGGGCACGAGGAGAGCCTGGGTTCTGAGGATGAACACTTCCGGGGGTGGGGGTGGGACATTCAGGAAAGACGATGCTGGAGGTGGGCTGGAAGGAAGTGGAGGCCGGGGGACTGTGCTTGCAGGGGGCAGGAAGGAGAGGCTCGGGTGTGAGTGGGGCTTCTGGACAGGGGAGGACCGCTCTTGGGAGGAGTGCCTGAGGGTGGAATGAGGAACCATCTTGGGCTTCCGATGTGGCAGGGGCGTGGTCGCAGCCTATGACTTCTCTCCAGATGGAGGGACAGGGTCCTAGCTGCCAGTCCAACTCTGAGGCGGGCTTCCGGGCTGGTGTCCAGTGAGTTCCCCACAGAGCAGTGGTCGGCAGAACTGTCTTGGGTGGCCGGGTAGACACCACAGGCAGTCGGGGTGCTGCGCTCACGGAGCCAAGGTGAGGCTGGAGGATGAGGCAGGAGGAGTTGCTGTTCGAGGAAGAGCCAGTGGCTGGGGCAGCACTGAAGCTGAAGACTTGTTTATTAGTTCTGTGGACGACAGACGAGTGCACCAGACGACAGAAAAGGTGTCTGGGGCAGTTGCAAAGTCAGAATGGACGGGTCGGGATTAAATCAGGGCTCCTCGACTTTGGCCTTGTTTGGCTTCTCCACGAGGATGGTCAGGCGAGGCCAGGCTCCTCGGCGGCCCGTGTCGCGAAAAACACATTATAGTAAGTACCTGGTAGGCAGATAGGAGTCGTTCCTTGCCTGGAAACACCCAGGCGTTCTGAGTGCTACAAGCCTGGTGTGAGCCAGTGAATTCTTGCTTCTGCCCAAAGTGCTGCTGAACACAAAGCACTCAGGTAAGGAGAGTCAGCTCAGGAGTGACGGGGATGCCATGACCTCCCAGGACAGGTGTGGTGGGAGCCTGGAAGGTATTGACCTGCTTGCGGGGCCTTACCTTTGGTTGGAGGGATGAGGGTGATCGTGACTGGGCTCCTCTGGGAGGGGGCTGTTTAACAACCGCTGTGGATGCTCCTCGGGATTTCATCAGCCTGGAGTCCTGGGCACTGTGGTCTCCCAGGCGTGGCCTTGCAGTGGTGGTTGCTGCATCTTCAGAGAGCCATTGGCACACGTGCACATGTTGGTAGAGCGTGGCCGGCAGGGGCCGGGAGGCAGGGATTCAGCAGTTACATCAGGGGAGGAGCTGAGCTGCTGACCCGAGGAAATCTAGCTTCCAGTGGTGATTTCCAGAGGGAGGTGGGCGGGACCAGGTCAGCTGTCCAGGTTATCACCAGGGTACCCATTTGGGGGTCACTGGCGGGGCGGCAGCTGTTGAGGGCACTGGGCAGGTGTCTTGGTGCCAGTGAGGGGTCGTCGGCCCGGAGCGGAGGACAGGCTTAGGGGCTCCAGGTACCTGGGGCGGCAAGGCCCCCGAGGAAGGACAGAGTCTCCATGTCTCACCCTGCCCTGCCCTGGCTGTGCCCACCCCTCAGACATGGAGTCGGAGCTGCTGCGGGGCAGCCAGGCCATCATGCTGCGCTCGGCGGACCTGACGGGGCTGGAGAAGCGTGTGGAGCAGATCCGTGACCACATCAATGGGCGTGTGCTCTACTATGCCACCTGCAAGTGAGCTGCGCCCTCCCGGCACCCCTGCTCCAGGGAGCAGATGGAGGTGGGCTGTGTCCTGGCTTCTGGAGACTTTGATGCCACCTGCAGTGCAGCCCTGGCCCCTGTGTGCAGCTGTCGGGGTCGCCTGCTGCTCCTGAGCGGGGGCCACTGCACTGAGGGACAGAGGCAGTGAGGTGGACTGAACTGGTCAGTGAGGTGGTCAGCTGGAAACCGAGGGAGCTGGGCAGGGCAGTATTCCACCCCCGTCCTCCTGAGCTGTGGATCCTGGACCAACACAGAAACTTAATAATCATGTACAAATGAAAAAGCCCAATAAAAGTCTCTGGAAAGGTACCTGGAGTTTCAGAGAGGGAAAAGTGTCCGTCCGCCATTCGTTGAGCCTTTGTCCTGTCCCAGGGAGCTCAGGAGCAGGGCTGCCGTCCTCACTCAGTCTGCATGCAGAGCCGGAGCTTAGGGAGGCCGGACCTCTTCCCAGAACAGAGACACTGCGTGTGGGGCCAGCTCTGTGTCAGAGGGGGAAGCACTGTTTTCAGACTCATCCGGCTCCGTGAGGCAGGACTAAGACCAGGATGTGTCTCCTGGGATCTCAAGGGAAGTCGCAAATGTGTACGTGTGTCTGTGTGTGTCTCTGTGCGTGTGGACACGTGTCAGGCAGTGTGGAGTGGCGTGAGCTTCCCGTGTGTGCTGACCGCATCCGGGCACTCTCGCGTCTCCGTCGCTCATCCGCGGTGGAGCACCGCAGTGCCTGGCATCGCCTGCCTGTCCTCACGATGCAGGCGGCACTGTCTTTCCCACCAGGAGAGGAAGCCAAATAGCTGAGCTCTCGGACGGGCGTGCAGGTGGGGGCCTCGCCTCTGGCTCTGATCCAGGCTGCAGGCTGCACAGAGCCCACCCAGCGTCACTGGGCACGAACTGTGGCCCCAGCACCAGCCTGGCACACGCAGGCTCCTACCACATCCTCTGCCTAGCTGGCCTCGAGCTGCCCATGTGCTGTCCACTCCAGCCAGATGTGAAGTCCTTGAGCTGCCTCTGACTTTGGAAGAAGCAACGAAAGCCTCATAGAGAAAATATGTTCACTTTATTAAGCACAACACAGAGCGTGGAGCTGGAGGGCTGGGGTGGGAGCAGGACCACTCCGCCGCCTTTCAAGGAGAGAAGAGAGCAGAGGCAGGGTGGGGGCTCCTGGCTGAGAGGAAAGCGGTCAGCTTCGGGCACACCTGGGGCCGGTGGAGAAGTCCTGGGGCCCATCCTGGACTCCTTTCCACCCCACCTTTGGAGCGCGGCACTGCTTTTAGGTGGAGGTGCAGGGAGGGGCCCGAGGTGCCGTGGGAGTGAGGGCTGGAGGTTAGGGTGGGAGCTGCACGCCCAGCCCGACCCAGGGAGCTGCCTGGCACTCATGCAGGGGCAGAAGCTGCAGTTGTGAGCCTGGTCTGGCCGGAGCGAGCGTGAGCAGAGCCGGATGCAGAGCGGAATCTCTGTATGGCTTTGCTTGGAGATGGCGGCACAGCCTGGCCAGCTACGAAGCTTTTCACGAGAAACAGGCCCAGGCGAGCACCATCTACCTACACTGTGCAGGGCGTGGGCGCAGGGTGTGGGGCAGCTGGTCAGAAGATGCTGCTCTTGGCCCTCAGCCTCTTCAGCTCCCAGGAGCCTCCAGGTGGCTGCTGCTTCCGGAACTGCTCCCACCGGGCCCTGCTCGCTGGCTCGGCCTCCTCCCTCTGCAGGTAGAGGCCAGGGCTGGAGGGCAGAGAAGAGCTGAAGTCTCCTGCGAAAGAAAGTGGTTTGGTTCCTAGGGTGGAAGCTGTGCCTGTGCCCCGTCCCCAGGCCTGTCGGCCTCACCTGAAAACCACAGTCACACGGACGCTGGCTCCAGGATCACATGATGAGACAGACCCCGGTCTGCCCTGCCCGGCAGTGGGAGCTGCCGCTGGCTTTAACTGGCACCAGGACCTCGGACTTGAAGTTCCTGCAGGGGAGACAAAGCCCTGAAGCTTGTGCAGGCGGAGGGAGCATGGGTGGGTGGGGTTAAACCCTCCATGCCACAGCGTCCACCCGCTGTCCCTCAGGAGGCTCAGACAGCACAGGTCCCTGGGAAGACACACAGGCCGGCCAGCACCCACCCCAACCTGGAGGCTCCGGAAACTCGGGGAACCCAGGGTGCCCCACACTTGGGGACTGAGGCGGTACATCTGCCCATCCACCCTTTTCACAGACACGTGGACTGGATCATCCACCCGCGTGCCTGGCAGTGGCCACACAGCTGGTGGTGGACAGGGCTGGACACTCATCCTGGGCCCCAGTCCAGCCTCTTCCCACCCTTCACGCCGCCTGAGAGGCCCTTTGGCCAAGCTTTTGAGTCTTGTTCCCTGAGTTTCCCGACTGCTGAGCAGGGCTGGGAGGTGTGCCTGCTGCTCGCTTACTGTTTCCTGTTGGCTTTTCTGAGCAGTGTGGGCTCGGAGCAGTAGGAGGACTTCGCTTTGCTGCCGATGCTCAGGCAGCTGGAGCAGCAGCCGCAGGGCCCGGCCAGTGGCCCCTGCTGCATGGGCACCAGGCTGCCGCTGATACGCAGGGAGCCGTTGACCAGGC
>NW_022900923.1:46778024-46790823 GCF_012274545.1 Fukomys damarensis | reverse complement strand
GTTCCTGTGAAGCTTCCGCATGTGGTGCACCACGGCTGCCGCGTTGAAGGCTTGCTGGGAAGGCACCGCGCGTCAGGATCGCACCGGCCCCTTCTCCCCGGCTCGCTCTTTGGTCCTAGGAACTCAACAGGGTGCCTTCCACCACCTCCCACGCCCCCATCCCGGCCTGCAGGCCCCAGGGCAGCTCACCCGCCACTTGCTCTTGGCGAAGTTCTTCTGGATCTGAAGGCTGACCGAGGGGTAGATGTCCCGGTGCAGGGCCGTGTTGCCGTCAATCCTGTGGGTGCAGGCAGAGACCCTGGCTGCCGGCGCTGTGGACACAGCCTGGGGTGGGCCGGGAGCTGTGTCTAGGGCAGGTGAGAGCCCAGGGGAAGGGGAGCCCCAGGGTAGAGCTGGAGCAGGGTGCGCGGGCTCATGCTCTGGCAAAACCAGATACTTTAGGAGCGCAGTTGGTAGATGCGGCCCAGGGGCAGATCCACCTGTCGGCTGTGTTTCTCAAATAAGGGGAATGCAGCCATCTGCCACCCATTCAGCTCTGAGGTGGCTTCTGGGCCACGGCATCAGGGCTGAGTAGTTGTCAGGAGATGGCACGGCCGGCAAAGCCTAAAATACGCACATACAGCCCTGTCCTGGAAACTGGCTGGCCCGCCTCGCAGGGCATCCGTGCCTCCCCCGTGCTCTCACTCAAACCTTGCGTGGGAGTGGAAGCCGGGTCCCCTGGAGCCTTTCTTGTGAGGTCTTGGGCCACCAGCTACCCTCTCCCTCCCAGTCCCGTGTTCTTCAGACGCGTGCCACGTGCACACCCACTAGGGACCAGGGGAGTGAGACGGGCCACCCCCGGGAGCCTGCAGCCTGCAGACTAGAGAAGACAGGCGATGGTGAGCTCCCGAGTGAATCGACACAGGGAGGTCTGCGCGGGCTACAGGAGTCAGCCCTTCAGGGAAGGGATCCGGACCCTAAAGGAGGTGACACGGGAGGCAAGGAAAGAGCACAGGGAGAGGGGCAGCCGCAGGTCTGTGGAAATCCTAGGAAATGCATCAGAGAGAAAGGATTGGGCCAGGTCGGGGAACCTGGAAAGCGGGGGTTACTGTGGTAGGAGGAGGGGAGCTACTGCAAATCCTGAGCAGGGGAGCAGGTGAAAAAGCGTTTCAAGATTTTATTCGCCTGTTTTACCAACTGGCTGCTCCGTGATTGCTCTCAGACCCCTCATATGGAACAGGTTCTGACTTAGCGTGGAAGGAGAGGCGCTCCTCTTCACTAGTACCCAGCACTGCCGTGACACCAGTCCCCGCCGCGTCTGGCTCTGGCACCGGGAGGTGAGGTCCGGGGATCCCCGTTTCTCACTCACCAGGGATGCCTCAGGGCCTTCTCACAGGTGTACCGCTCGCTCGGGTCCTTCTCCAGCAAGTGGCAGATAAAATCCTTGGCTACGGGAGCAGTGAGAGACAACAGCTAAGACAACTTTCATGGGTGATGGAGACTCACTTCCAGACTGTGGGCGGCAGTGAACGCATCCTTAGCTCATCTTCCAAAGAGGCAATTTTGAGTTTTAAAAAGAGAGGAAAAAAAATCTAAGCCACCTAACAACGTGCCATAAGCCACCCAAGGAGAGGCTGTGGGCAGCTTCTCCCACACAGTGCTGCCGTGTCACGGGCCATGAGGCGCGTGCCTGCACCACGTGTGCTACATTTTCACCAGCACGTGGCGCACGTGTGCGTGCCTGTTGGTTCCAGTTGATTGTCTTTCCGCCGCCTCTGCACACCTGCGTGGTATGTGCTGTGCTGTGTCTGACCCCGAGGTCGCAGCTCATGCCCAGAGGGCTTCCACCCTGGCTCTGCCCTCCTGGCCTCCCACTCATTGCTCCCTGCCCTGCCCATTGTGGCAGCCTCTGGGTAGACAGCAGTGTGAACCTCAGACCCAGTAATTCTGCCTCTGAACCAGGCGAGGGCGGCCCTACTCCCGCTGGCAGCTTGCTCTGTGGGCTCCCCAGGAATCTGAAGGGCCAGGACTGTCAGCTTTGCTCCCCGCAGCCTTGGCCTTGAGCCTGCTATCTTGTTCTTCACACCCACCGCCTTACCTGACTCAGAAATGTCATCCCAGAATGGAGACTCGAACTCATAGTAGCCTTCTTTGATCTTCTCAAAAAGCTTAGACTCAGTCTCTTCGTAGAAAGGCGGGTACCCACACAGACTGCAGCGGGACAGCAAATGTGGCACTGAGCCACCTGTGCCCCCCGGCCAGCCTCCCCTCAACCTGCTGTGCACATGGGTGGGCACTGAGGTCCCAGGCCAGCAGTGCAGCCAGGAGGTGGACCTGCCCCTGCTGCCGGAGCGACGCAGGTTCCCCAGGCGCAGGAGCTGGCCCCAACCCGGTTTCCCAGAAGGCCACTGTGTGCCTGCTCCCCCAAACCTTCACCACCTCTCCCTGCACAGAACATCTCGAAGGAGGAAGTAGGAAGCTGGGTGCAATGGTAAATGCCTATAATCCCAGCCTCTGGGAAGCCGAGGCAAGAGGATCTCAAGTCCCACTGGGCATTTCAGTGACTTAGACAGTCTTCACGTGTGTGGGGTAAGCACAGTCTGAGGGAACAGAACAGTCCACACCAGGGGCAAACATCTGCTGGAAGATTATTCTCCCCAAGCAGAATCTGCTGTACATGGGCGGCGGCTGGGCTAGGAGAGGGCGCAGGAGTGTGCTGAGAGCCCTGGCTTTGCCTTGGGCTTAGGGCAGCAGGGCAGGAAGCTGGGTCCCCTGTTTCCAAAGCCTGGCGGGTACAGAGCAGGGGGGCCCAGGAGGCTGTGCAGGGCATGGTGGAGCTCTGGTCTGACTCGGTGCGCAGCAGGAGCAGGAGCTCTGGGGCCATGTGCGTACATGCAAGTGCACACGTGCTGTGCATGTGCCGAGGCAGGGATGGGGAAGGAGGAGCAAGCGGGCTCCGCGGTTACTCACAGGATGTAGGTGATGACGCCGATGGACCAGCAGTCCACAGCCTTGCTGTAGGGTTTCTGGGCCAGCACTTCCGGAGCTGCGGCAGACGAATGGCAGAGTCAGGGCTGGAGGAGAGGAGAGGGCTGGGGCGCAGGCCCAGAAGAGCCTAAGGGACAGGGGTGGCCGGTGGCATGGCAGCATTTCTATGGGCCTGAGAGTCCCCAAGGGCAGGGCCGCGTCCCTGGGAGACCGGCTTTCTGGGAGGCTGACTTCCGCAGAAGACCCTGCCATCAGACCGGGGGTCCCCAGTGCTGGCGCCCCTATCTCTGGGCCGGGCCGTCTCCCTACTCAGGCAGGGGTCCCCAGGGCAAGGGCTGTATCTGCCCTTCAGAGTAGGAGAGCACAGGCAGGAACATTCCCCCAGTTCCGGTGCCTTCTTGGGTGGAAGCTTCGTCTGTCACGGCCTCAAGTGGAGGCCAGGCAGTTGGCAGGCAGCGGCCTGTGTCCCACAGACCCCCAGAGTGCACCCACTGCAGCTCCTTTCTGAGAGCAAACAGGCTCCCTCTCTGCCTCGGGGCTCTGCTTCTTGCTTTCCGACCCCGAGCAGGTGGTGCCCAGCCAGGAGGAAGGGTCCAGGTGATGTCCTGGAGTTCAGCTCACTCCCTAGGCCCAGGACCCAACAGGGCTGCTCAGGCCTGAGGCCACGTCTGCCAGCTCTCTGGGTGCTTCCAGGGGGCGTGACAGCTGTGTGCCCAGGCCCACAGCTGGGGGCTGGATCTCAAGTGGCCAGAGCGGGGTGAATGTTTGGCCAGAAACACAGGATCTGGGCCTGACAGGATCTGGGCCTGTGGCCTTGTCTTCTGGAGGGCTAGGCAGGAAGTGCAGGCCGTGGAGGGAGGGAGGGAGGGGCAGTCTGGCTTAGACCAGCGTGGCTTGGGCCTCAGCCTCCAAGGCAGACGCTTTGCCTGGATGACGCACGACACCGAACCCACTCTCTGGGTGGGGTGTGACTTCCCTCCTGTGCCCCTACTCACCCACGTAGCCTGGGGTCCCGCAGGCCGTGGACATGACCCCGCTCTGCTCCATCTTGGACAGACCGAAGTCTGTGATCATGATCTTCGAGTTCTCCTCAGGGGTGAGGTACAGCAGGTTCTCTGGCTGCGGGAGGAGGAAGCCCACAGTGTCTTCCTCCCCTCCCGGAACTTTCAGGGCACTGAGCCCTGGGCTCCTGCTCACTTCTGCCCCGCCCGTACCTCCCTCCTGCACCCAGTGCTCTGTGGCTCATCCGGTCTTGACATGGCTCAGCCCGGTGACCCTTTCCCGTGTCACAGCCATGCCAGGACTGTCTGGTTTTTGAGGGAATCTACACTCTCAATGGCCTCTGGTCATACCAAAGCCTGTGGCCATCCCAAGGGGCCATGTAACCCTGATAAGTATTTGCTGCCCTTGACTTGGATTGGGTTCTAAAATGGGGGGATTATTTTACACCCCTAAGGGTAAGGTGTAGTGAGAGGTTCAGGGAAGGCCAAGGCGCAAATTTTACTGCCAATTCAGTGCCCCCCGCCGGCCATTTCAGGAATCTGAGGGCAGAAGAGGCCTGGGGAATTCAGTGGCCCAGGCCTCACAGAGCTCCTATTTTTCACGCTCCTTGTGGCCTCCTGAGGACCACGGTTGGTTTGGCGCCCGCATCCTGCCCGGGTACCTTTAGGTCTCTGTGGACAATGCCGTTCTCGTGCAGGTACTTCACTGCCGACAGGACCTGCCGGATCACCAGGCTGGCGTCCTTCTCTGTGTAGACACCTCGCTCCAGGATCCGGTCGAAGAGCTCCCCGCCGGAAACACTGTGGGCACAGGAAGAGGGTCCTCAGTTCAAATTGTGGAGATGCACATGTGTTTGTCCTGCAGGCGGGGACACAGGAGGCCTGGCCAGGCAGGTGCCCAGGGGCTGTGGCCGGAAGGGGGCTACATGGGCCTCGGAGTGCCTGGGCGCCCCATCTTGGGACCGAGCAGGACCTATCTCTGGAGCTTCTTCCTTGGGGCTGCCTCAGGAGCCAGTGATCCCTGGACATGGAGCAGGGCGGACTGCTCCTATGGGGCTTTTTTCATTCTTCTGGAAGGCAGGGCCACCTAGAGCTGGAATTAGGAGCGCAGGGTGTTTGGAGACTCACATAGTGTGAGTCCTGGGGTCAGCGAGCATAAGACCTGGTCTGCCCCAGCTCCTGTCACCCACTCCACTACATTTCCTGGAAGTTTCTTGGTCAGCACTAGGACTCCAGAGTGCTGAAAAGCTCACTGCTGCCCCTGAGGGACTACCTCACCTGTGGCATCTTCCTCATGTTTCTGTGTCATGCTGCACTTAATGCCCTGTGGTGGCTCCTAGCAGAGCAAGAGAGGCACCCTTTCAGTGAACGCACTACGAGGCTTTCTCTTCTGGGGTGAAGGCCCCGCACTGTCTCCCTGGGGCTCCAGTCCTGTCCCTGCCCACTGTACCCACACACAGCAGACAGGGTGGTGTGGGCCTCTCCAGTGGACGCACTGACCGCTCCGTTTCTGTCTGGGTGCTCAGCTGCACTATTGGGCAGAGCCCCAGGAAGATGGTCTGTCCACAGCCCAAATTCCAGGGAGCCAGTGAGTGCCCCTACGAGGTGTGGTGGCTCCTGAGCAACACTCGGCCTCTCCTTCTTGCCTCCAGTTAGCCACAGTGTGGTCGTGCTAATCTGCTGATCTGGCTCCGTGGGTACCATATGGCCCGGGTCCTGGTGCCGCTCCGGGCCCTCACTCCCTGCCATCTTTCTTTCCTGGGCCCTGGGAGTCAGGAGGAAAAGAGCTGCTTAGACCTGGGTCAGCAGTGGCAGCTCTGAAGGATCAGCCCATCTCCAAGACCGCACGGCCCTGTACTGGTGGGCTGCAGCTCAGGAATCTGCCTCCGTATGGCCTCTCTAGACACAGCCATGGCCAGAAGCGTACTGACCCCAGATGGACCCAGCACTTATAGCTGCTTGACCTAGCTCTGGATTTTTGCCTGTTAATGGTCACCCTTCCCTCCGGCTGACAACCCTTGGGGCTCCTGGCCCGCAGGCCTCCGGAGGAGGTGGGTCCCCTTCCGCTTACAGCTGCATGACCAGGTAGTAGTGAGTGGTGCTTTCGTAGATGTCCTCCAGCGTCACAATGTTCTCGTGCTTGATCCTGGGAAGAAGTCATTGTCACGGTAAGAGAGCCAGAGAGCCACCCCAGAGTTCCTGCCAGTTTCTTTCCATTTCCTCCAAATCTGCCCTTCTTGTTCTCCTTCCTAAGAAATGGTTTCATGTCCCATGTATTGGATGTGTGCTCAGTCTCGGGATCATTTTTAATACATTTCTCTTCTGTCTTCTTACTGGCCAACCCCAAACCCACACACCTCTTTCCAGAATGTTTCTTGAGATAGTCAGCTGGGCTCCTCTGCTTGTTTCCTCACCCACCTCGTGCCCAGATGGTTGTGAAAGTCTTGTAAGGGGCCTCCCACCCTCTCTGCTGGTCTCCTATTTGTTCCATTACGTGGAAGGAGGTGGCCCTAAAACACCAGCCCATTATGAGTCCTGTTTAAAGCCCTCTTTGCCCATAGGAAAGAGCCTTTATCATGAAACCTGCGATCCTTTGTAATCAGGCCCTTTTCACATTTTAGTTTCTTCTCCCATCTTGGACGCTACTCACACCAAGTTCAGGGCTCCAGTTCCCATTTTCCTTAACAGCTCTGCCCTTCCACAGTGTCTTAAAGTTGTGCCACTCTTGGCCCGAACTCCCTTTCTGCACCGCCCCTCTTGCTCCCACAAGCTTCTACTCCCCAGCCAAGGTCCTTCTGTGAAATGTGCCTGCACTCCTAGACCCCTGGCAGTGCAGGAAGTCTCTGTATCCCCCACATGGTGCTTTTTGGCGTCCTCACATCAGCTGGGTTGGAGCTGCAAGGCCTTCACCCAGGAAAGGTGAACTCCTGAGTGTGAGGACCTTGTCTGCCTTGGCCCTGTGGTCCTGACCCTGTAGTGTGCTCAGCACACCCTTGGTGCAGCCAGGAGTTCCACAGGGGCTCTTTGTAAAGGTCTCACTGCCCACATTTGAGGGTTGGTCAGTGTCCACCCTGATGTTGGGTGCTGAACCTCTGTTTGCTTTGGACAAAGCTGAGACTAATTTCCAAGTCTTATGGTGCCTCCTTCTCACTGACCTTTGCAATGGCTGCCTGACTCTTGTTCCTTTGGGTTAATCACACCCTAGCCCATGTGCACAGCCCAGCTCCGCCCATGCGTCAGCCTGGCCAGCTGCCTGACTATCCCAGCCATCAGCTCAGTCGGGGAGCAGTGCCCCAGGCACGGACTGCCAGTCAGGAGTCCCTGAAGGTCATTTGGGATGGACCTGACCCACCCTGGACCACTCACTTCCTCAGCACTGCAATCTCGTTCTCCAGGCTGCTGTCCCGGAAGGCGGGTGACTTCTTGATGCACTTCAGGGCATAGAGCTTCCCGGTCACCCTCTGCTTCACCAGGAACACTTCTGAGAAAGCTCCCCTGGGGGAAGACACCAAGAGAGGGAACTTAGTTCTGGCAGGGTAGAGAACGTTCTGAAGTGGGACGACAGGGTGGACTTAGGGAGGCGCAGCTGACAGGAATTTCCATCGGAACAGGGCCTATCTGATGTGCCAGGGTGCTCTCCTTCACCTATCCCAGGGGAAGGAAGTGATCTGACCTCTAGTCAGGGGTGAGGCAAGTGCTTTCCTGTTCTTACAGTTTCGGGACAACTCCCAGACACTCCGCTTTGGCTGTGGAGATTTCCCCATTAAAGAGAGTCCGCTCCCAGTGTGGTGCGGTGTGGCCCCCTGGAGTAGCGGGGCAGGGGCACTAGGGAGGGTGACTTTCGGATGGTGATAATCAACTGGAATCAATTTTTGGAGCACAAGGGGACCCAGCACCCGTGTTCATGTGTGGGACCCACAAGGCCTCAAATAGAACCCAGCAGCCTGTGGGGCAGGCAGGCATCCACAGAACCCAGCAGAACAGCAAGGGAGCTGGGGTGCTTGCTGTGCCCATTGTCCGTGTCAGAATCTCAAGCCACTTAGCGTCTGTGTATCGTTTTCCTCGTCTGAGAAGCGGCAGTGCGGACTGATTCCTGAGGTTGGTTGCTTAGAGAAGGAGCCAAAATATGTAAAGCACTTAAGTGTTCCTGATGTCGATCAACACTGAGTGCACTAGGTACTTTCATCGCTGCTACCTTTCCTGGAACGCTGATGTGGTCAACTAAGCAATACAGAGAGCAGGCAGAGTCCAGCTGAGGAGGGAGCTATCCGCTCCCTGCCCTCTGTGTCTTCTCGAAGGATAGGTAGCTGAGCCTTGGATGTTAAAAGCCACATTAGACAGAGCGTGGCCTTTTGGGTCTGGGTCCCTGACCCCAGATGATGCACTTAAAGAGTTTCTTGGAGCCTTCAGAGCTTGGTCTGCACAACTGTCCCGGGTCACTCTCGCGCCAGGATCTCCTGGGCACCACTGCGCCTGAGACACTGTAGACGAAAGGGCAAGTGCGTTTTTGTTCTGAAGGAGCCTCTAGGCAGCGAGGATTCTGTGCAAAAATGGCCATGAGATGTTCTCTGCATGCTTGCTGAGCTGCCGGGACCTCTCTGTGTCAGGCGCTGGGGTGGGAATTTGTTAGCGTAGCAGTCTGCGCAAAAGGCACCGGAGAGGAACGGCACATTGTGAGACCGCAGAGCACAGGCTCTGACCACAGTGTCCTTCGGGTGGCTGGGCAGGCTGGGCCCGCCCAGCACCGGCAGAAGCTGCTCGCCTCGAAGGCCCTCTCCTGTACGCACTCATGGGTAACTGCCGCGATTCCCAGCAACTCCCACACAAGGGAAAGGGACGCTTTTGCCTTCATCTGCACACAGCGACCCCTTAGTCTAGCCACGGGACCCCACACGTGGCTCTTTGACCTAAGAATAGCTTTGAGCTCAGCTTTAAGGGAGGAAAAGTAAAGGTGTGCTGCAGCAGGTCAGAAGGGGCGGCCTGGCTTGGGAAGCCGGAGGTGGGGACGACAGGACGATCGAGCCAGCTCCCGCACGCTTGTGTAGGGAAAGCGCTCGACGTACATGAAGCGGTGGACGGGCAAGAAGTGTGGGCTAGGGTCCGCTGTGTGTTCTCGTTTTTAGACTTTGCTTTCCTCATCTGTGCAGTAACAGTTCACTGTGGCCTCACAGATTCTTTCCAGCATGGCATATGGAACCCACTGCCAGAGCCCATCCTGTCTCCCGCCACTCCGACGTTCCACTGGCTTCAAAGCTCACACTGCCTCCTCTGATGTCAAATTAGGGCCTTCAGTTTGCCTGACTGTGAGGAAAGCGCTCACACTGCACTGCTCGTTAATGGCGCCCCCTAGAGTCGTGCAGTTACGGCACTTTGAGAGGGTTTCATCATTCTTCTGCCCTGGCCGCGCTATCACGTACTGTGTATGGGGGAGAGGTGGCAGATCAAAGGGCCTAACCCTGCCACCATAAGGCTCGGGCAGAGAGCTGTGAGAAGCAGTAGAGGTAGCAGAGACCAGAGACAAGATGGGCGGGGCTTTGGAGCCAGGATGCTCGCTGTAGTAGGACCTGGTCACACTTCCTGCTGTGAAGAGCTCTCCACTCCTTCGGAGGCTATGGACGAACACTTCATCCCGGGCAGGAAGGAGCAGGCCTGGGCCTGAGCAGTGGATCCCCTGCTGTGGACTATTTGGCTCACTGCTATGGCTGCCCAGGTTTGAAGAAAGCCGGTCTTTCTGGTGGTTGCTTCAGAGGAGCCAAGGGCCAGTGAGAAAAGACCTGTGTCACGGGGTCCAGCGAGTGCCCTGCAGGCCGCCCGCTCTGCCCAGGTGCCCTCGTCTAGCACACCTCACCCTGGTAACTGTGGCGCAGTGGCCTGGGGCGCCGTCTTCCCCCGAGCACACAGGGTCCACGGCCCAGAGTGCTGTTCCTCCTTGGCCTCTGCAGTCCTTACTGCACACTGTGCCTGGGCGGTGCACAGTGGGGTCAGGACCAGGTGCCATCCCCGGCATCTTGGGTCCTGTTGGACTCAGATGCAGACCCTGAGGGTCGGGAGGCTGGCTGTCGATGGGGGTTAACAGCCGGGGCTGGGGGTACTGGTGTTCACCGTGTTGTTTTGCTCTTTCAGCTTTTCACAGCTGGGGCGGCAGGCTCTTCTGGGTCCGGCTGTCCCTGTAGGTTCAGGCTTGTGTGCAGTGGGGTTCATGGAGTGTCACAAGGTGGAGGGGAAGAGGGGGAGACAGGGAGGGGGCGCCCGGCTTCCTCCTTCCTGTCTGGGGCTGCTTGGCAAACCACTTCCCATTCACTCGGGCCGCCCTCCTGCTGAGACCCTCTCTCCCCACCCTGCCTCCTGGGCAGAGGCAAAGGCCTTTTGCTGGTGACCAGCGCTCAGCTCCCCTGTTTGTGGAGCCCGCCTGCATCTGTGTGGGGAGAGCGGAGGTCTCCTCGCACCATGCCCTGCTCCTGTCTGTGGGCCCTGAGTTCACTGCCTCCCGGCCAGGGCCTGGAGGAGCAGAGCTGAGGCTGAGCCAATGGAGAAAAGCCTGCCTGCAGGACAGCCAGTGGCCCACTCCGCCCGCGGGCCCAGTAGCGCCGAGTAATTAGCTGACCAGCCGGGCTGGCGGCCTGTGTCGTGGAGTAGAGAGCAGCCTGGGGGGAGAGGCCTAGCTGCAGGAGCACAGTTCCAGACAGGCTGTCTCCGGCCTGCCGGCCAACAGGCCGCCCGCGCGAGGGGCTCCACACACCCCATGGGCTACAGTGCAGCTGTCCAAAGTGGGGTCGGCCCGGGCATGGATGGGGTGCAGTGAGGTGGCGGCAGGAGCCTCAGCAGCACCCTCGTTCCGCTCTTCTGTGATTAGGGCAAGAATCTGCAGAAGCAGGGCGGGCGCCACCTCACTGGCACAGGAGGGCACAGAGCTGCGGGCAGGGGCTCGTGCTCCCCCAGCCTGTCCACCTCAGACCCAAGGCCCGGGGCCCCCAGAGCCAGGTGCCGACACTTACGACCCCAGCGCCTCCATGAAGATGAAGGTCTTGCGAATGTTGGCTGTCTGCTTCCTCCAGGAGCTGCAGTCGTCCTCTGCCTTCCGACCCATTGCCGCCAGAGTCGAAGCTGCTGGGGTCGCTTTGTAGGAGAGAGAGACAAACAGGTCTGATCACCAAATTTCATTTTCTGAGTAACATGGGAACAGGTTGCAAAAGAATCTAGAATTCATCACTTATGTAAAGGCCAAAAGCAGGGATTGGGAACAAATCCTGGACAACGGCAAAAATAAGTCTTTCACCCATTTATAAACTCTGTGTGTGTGGTGTGAGTGGGGATTGAAATAAGCTCCTCCCCAGTCCTTTTGACTTTAATTTTATTTTGTTTTGAGGCAGGCTCTTGATAAAATGCCCAGGCTGGGCTCCCACCTGCCGTCCTCCCGCCTCAGCCTTCCCCAGTGCTGGGGGTGCCGGGCACATCACACCCAGCCCGCTGGCTTTTCAGAATACCCAGGACAAGTGTGTCCTTTGTCAGCTACAGCACATCGTGCAGCATGCACAAAGGGTCGGAGCTGGCGGTGAGGCCCCACGGTGCACCGCTGTGGGACGAGAGTGCAGACTCAGGCACTCCCCCTGGGGTGCCGGAGAGCTGCTGGCTCTTTGCGGTGTCACAGCAGTGCCTGGCCATGGCCCTTCTCCGACTCCCCTGCTGGGCGAGGCTTGAGCAGATGTGCTCTGGGTTTGCTCTGCAGCTCCCAGCCTCTCACGCAGCTCAGGCGAAGCCCGAAGTGAACTTCGTTCTGACTGTGTCAGAGTTCTGGAGTTGCCACATTCTTGTTTGTCTGTTTAGTGGTACAGGGGGTTAAGCCGGCCTTTGCACCGAGCTTCATCTGCAGCCCTTTTTCATTTATTATTTTGAGACACTAAAGGCCTCACTAAATTCCTAACTTGCTCAGGTTGGGCTTGAACTTGTCCTCTGCCCAGCTTCCCAGGGTTCTGGGATCACAGATATGCACCACCACGCCAGCTTGGAGTCATCGTCTGTTTCAGCAGTCAACACAGGCCATGCCCAGGGCTGGATACATGATGGGGGACACAGGGGGGGCTGCAGGCGAAGGAGACAGGCAGCGTGTGCGCGTGGAAGACTAACATCAGGCTCACGCTTGGCTGGGCCGGGGCCTGTGGAGGGGTGCATAGGTGCAGTTGTGTCCGGCAGAGGAAGGGCCATCCGGGCTCCAGCTCCTGGACCCTGAGAAGAGAGCGCAGCCCAGTGGCTGGGGGAGTTTGGACGAGGCTGGGGGTGCAGTGTGAGTGCAGCGGTGCACCATGGGGTGGAGGTCCCTGTGGGAAGGCCCGTGGTTCTGGCGGGTGCTTGTGGGGTGTCCCGGCCTCCTGAGGTCCCATACACTGAGGGGTCTGCTCCCCTGCGTGCTCTGTCCTGGCTCCGGGCTTCCAGCGTCCTCCAGAGACAGGAGACACTGCCTATGCAGAGGCCCCTCCCTGCATCCCGAGCTCACAGGGGCAGGAAAATGCGTCCACGGCGCCCTCTTGGGCAGCACCGTCCGCGCCCAGAGCCGTGTGTGGAGCCCCGAGGCAGTCCTGTGTCCCAGAACAGGGAAGTCTGCGCCTCCACAGCTCGGCACCAGGAAGAGCAGAGCCATGGGCCAGGCTGAGCTGGGGCCTTCCCTCTGCCCGCTCCCTGCTGTCCACCTCTGGGGGGCTGGCAGGCTGCTCTGGGGAGGTAGGGGTTGGCCTCGCAGACCCCACTGCAGACCCCGAGCCTGCCTGCTGGCCCTTCTCAGTGCCACGCGGAACCTGCCTGCTTCAGCTGTCGGGCTCTAGAGCGGGCCCGGCGGG
>NW_022900923.1:46774085-46777544 GCF_012274545.1 Fukomys damarensis | reverse complement strand
GCGGACTCAGCACGCGGGCTCCCCCTGCCGGGGCCCCTCGGGACGGCGCTGCTCTCTGCGGCCCACCGCCGGGCGCTGGCGGATCTGTACTCGCTGTTCCTTCTGCCCCATCTCTCTTAAATAGCTTTAAAGACAGTATTCTTAGCCGAGGCGAGGCCGTAGAAAACATCTTTCCCACCCACCGCCTCCCACACAGGAATCCTAACCACTTAGCTTCATCACGAGCGCCTTTTGGAAGGCTCAGGAGCTGGGTCTGAACAACACACCTGCCAGTGACTCTTTTTCTGGCCCTGGGGATTGAACCCAGGGCCTTCGCATTGATCTGCATCTCAGTCCCTTTTTATATTTTATTTTTGAGACAGGGTCTTGCTGAGGGGCTGTAATGCCTAAGCTGGGGTCAAATGAGATCTTCCTGCCTCAGCTTCCCAGCTGTTCCTGGCTCTTCATCTCACACTGGTGTGGAGAGTTCCAGGAGCTTCCGGAGGGTGGCCCTGTTCTCTGGCTGCATCCTCCTTCTTTCCACGAAAACCCTCTCCTTCTTCCTCTCTTAATTTCTGCAGCCTAGGTCTCTTCAGAGCAGAAGAAAACTCCTCTGGAGAAACTTAATCTGCAGTGGCTCCCATTCGCTCTGGGTGCTCTGGGTGCTCTGGGCTCACCCTGCTTCTGGCAGCGACTTCTGAGCTGTGAGCACTGGGCCTCACAGACCTCTGGGAAGTAGGACTGAGTCTCAGGTTGTCCAGAAGCTCTGCTCCCTTCAACAGGCGGTTGCTGAGGTCCTCCCTGACCCCGGCACCAAATCCAGACGTCAGGAGACAGGGCTGGTCCTGAGACCGGCAGGCTGGCTGGAAAGGCCTCGCGCTGTGAGGTTGGTGGCCATCTGGACCCGGGGCCGGGACCCACATCAGTTGAGGCTGGTCAGGGCTGCTCACAGAGGCCGGTTGGTGCCTTCTGACTGTTACTGGCAGGCCCTCCGTGAGGCCCTGGCTGGAGGCTCCGCCCTGGCACAGCCCAGAGGGCGGGACGGCTGGGGAGCGGAGTGGCGCCCGGGTGGGATCAGTGCCCTGGCCCCCCTGCCCGAGCCCGGCATCCCAGTGACCTGCCCTCCCCGTGGCCTCCGTGTGGCCTCGCAGTCTGAAGTGCCCCACTGCTGTCTGGGGCCAGGGCCTCACCGGAAAGCAGCTCTGCTTCCCTCGCCTCCCTAGTGCCCCGCCAGGGTTCCTGGTGGTCTCCTGGCCGCTGGGGGCTGCAGCTGGGTGGGACCTGCGGAGGGGATGGCTCTCCCTGAAGGGCAGGCCGTGTGCTTTGGGTGAGCTCCTGAGGACAGCACTGTCCCCGCTTTTGCGGCCCGCAGGTCCTGGTGGCAGCGCCAGGCACTAACGAGGTGATGGTGATGGCTGGGCGGGAGGCTGGTGGCCCACAGGCTCCTCCACACTTCCCTCCCCTCTCCTGCCAGGCTCCACTGGTCCTGGGCCCCCGAGTCCGGAGAGCTCAGCAGCGTCATGTCCGCTAGGCCTCTGTGGCCATCACGTAGTTCAGTCTGTACCCCCTCATGAGGCCTGGCTGCCTGGACACTCACTCCTGCCCCCCTGTAACATGGCGCCCCACCAGAGCCAAGAGGAGCCTGCTCTGAGGGGCTTATTCCAGGAACTGGGTTGCTCTCCTGTTACAGCATCCCAGGGTCTTGTGAGTGTCACCTTAGAACCCAAAGGCGTCCAGTGTGTCTGGTCCTGAGTGAGTACGAGGCAGTGTATTTGTCCAGTAGCCGCCCCAGTCAGCCCAGGACAAACCAAGGCTGGCAGGGGCCGCGCTGCATTCCTACAGCCCTGCCGTGGAGGGGCCTCCGCACCTCTGTGATGCTCCCGTTGGGGGCGAGAGTCACCACTTAGGCCAGGGGCGGCGTCCCTGAGTTCCAGAGCTGGCCTGGCTCCGTGCTGTCCTAAGGATCAGGCTGGACTGCCTCCCACTCTGCACCAGGCCCTCGGCCTCCCGTTCCCCAAGTCGGTGTCCCGGTAGGGAGGTTGGCAGGATGGGCTTCAGTAAGATTCTGCTCCTCCTCCCAGCCAGGCTCCCAGAAATCGGCACCTTTTGGATGACCATGGGGGGAGACCTCCAGGGGGAGGTCTGTGTCTGGATCAAATTTCCTGAACCCTGGTGGACTGGAGGACACGAGAAAGCAGCGGAGCTCTGGCTCCAAGAGCCACTCCGTGACTCTGAGTTTACAGCCTCTTAGAGGAAAGACAGCTGGACTGATTCGCATGCCCAAAGTCTGTGGGATTGCAGCTCCTGGAGGGCCAGTGGCTTTGCCGTCTCCCTGGCAAATCTCTTAGAGGCCCATGACCCGTGGTAGCTCACTAAAGTCTCTGAGGTTGTGTAACGCGGCATTCCCAGCCTTAGCAGTGGTGAAGCTTTCCTCTTTTAGCACCTGTCAGCAGCCAGGGGAGCCAGGGTTCCTCAGCGCGCACACCTCTGGGAACGCAGGCTGGTCATCTGGCGTGCTCTGGAGCACACTGTTTGCATGTGTGTAGGGCACCACCAGCGGCCTGCTCCGGCAGTCACGGTCCTGCCATGCTCGTAGTGCCCTGGGGACATCCTGTGCAGCTCATCCGGTGGCCAGAACCAGGCCCGGCCGCGTAGGCCCTGAGACAGCACAGAGGTGCCCGCCGGTCCCCATCCCAGGCCTCGGTTATTTCTGCGCACAGAACGATCAAGGAGGAGTGCTTTTTGTTGCGGCCTGCAGTTTATTTTAGGTGCAAACCCACATTTAAGAGTAAGCACGTCACTCCTGCTGCAGTAAAAGCTGGAACTCGTGTGCTGCTTAAGGGTTGCCTCGTGCAGCTCACGGAGGAGGGGACGAGCATCCCCGGAGCCCATTAGTGGCTGAGGGCCACACACAGGAGTCAGGGAGGCAGCACTGTGCCCCCTGCTTAGCTGTGCCGGCCTCAATCAGCTCATCTGCAGAGCAGGAGTGATGGTCCCTGCCCCGCCTCTAACTGTCCCTTTGAGATGGGGACCGTCCAAGAGCGTGAGAGGGTTTGCAGCCTCTGCAGAGCCTTGCAGCGGGCCCGTGTGGCAGGCTTGTGACCGAACATCCGGGGAGCAGGCCAGGAGGCACGGACCGCTGCCCCTCAGCAGGACCTAGGTCCTACGCCTCTCGCCATATGAGTGTTCGTCTCCTGGAGATGCCCGGGTGTCGGAAGACAGTTTCATACATCACAGCCTGAAAGCAGCCATCTGCTCCTCCAGCAGGAATCGGGCTCTGTCATGACCTGGAGGGATCCACAGGCCTCTCGTGGGGTGGACTGGTCTCCACTGGCACCTTGCTTAGCCTGGCCGTGGACAGTGGTTGCTCCTGCTGTGTGTCGCAGTCATGCCTTCCCGAGGCCGGGAAGGGGGCAGCTCCGTGTGGAGAGGCCAGAGGATGCAGCCGAGCTCCAGCCCTGTGCTCCCAGCCTCCCTTCA
>NW_022900923.1:46760127-46773902 GCF_012274545.1 Fukomys damarensis | reverse complement strand
CCTGCTGGCTGGCTTGGCCCAGGGCCCTGGCCGCTGACCAGGCTGCGCACAGGCCTGTGGTTGTAGCACCAGGCAGCAGCCTCCGCCGGCAGCCCCTCTCATTCATGCTGCAGCTCATTCACTCCCCGCCAGGTCTGGCAGCTGCGCTCCGCTCTGTGTGGCGGTGTATTTCTGGCCGGTGTGTGTATGGGGGGATGAGCGAGGGAGGCGCCGTGGCCCGGAGTGGGTGCTCGGCCCCGCCAGCCTGGTGGCACTGTGGCCCCAGACCCGAGGCACAGGTGGGGTTCCGGGAGCCCCACACCACACCACCTCTCAGTGTAGAGCCACCGTCTCTTGGAGGTACGGAGAAGGCGCCCAGACCAGTGGAGGAAGTGACGGAGGGGCAGGAAGCCCTGGTTCCTTAGACGCCCGCACTGGGCTCTGTCAGGGCCTTCACAGCCTGGAGCCTCTTCTTGGCAGTGGTTGCTGGGGAGTCACCTGCACCTGCCCAGCCCCGCTGTGATGCTGTCCTACAGTCCAACACCCAGTTGATCCCCAGTGACTGGGCCAGGCTGAGTCCCCAGAACAGTCAGGGTGCCCAGCGGTGAGGCGGGGGAACCCACATCCATGTCCTGAGCCTCTCCTGGTTCCAGTTCTAACCTTTCCTCACTTGGACCCCAGGCTTTTCCCAAAGTTTTTGCCCCATCTTAAAACACACACACACACACACACACACACACACACAGACACACACGCACGTGCACACACACACAATAGCTATCTGCATCACATGGAAAGGTCACTGAATTTACCAGAACATCTGGGTTCAGATGCTACCATCCTCCAACTGACACTGCCAACATCTAGCTCTGTAAGCCTGGACAGGGAAGGTATCTCCTGCAGCCTCTGCGGTCCCCTCTGCACACAGAGAAGTAGCCAGTGCCCTCCCCACCCATCGGTCCCGAGGATGATGAATTAGGAGTGCAGAGCAAACTGAGTTGCGAAGCGGTGATTACTGAGTACTTGGTGTCGCAGCCTGCTTCCTGGGGGCGTCCTTCTCCACCCCGGCTAAGCGGTGGAGGACAGGGTCGGCTCTGCCCATCCGAGCCTGCTCCGCGCTCCTCGCTCCGCCCAGAGATCTTCCCCACCACCAGCCTCTCTGGATCCGGAGCCGGAGGCTGGCTGGGCACACAGCACGGCCAGACGGCCCGGCCCTGGCAGCAGCCTTGGGAAGCTGGGGGTTAACGTGTGTGCGTCAAAGTTACATGGAGAGAAGGGGCCACGGCGCGGACCTCCTCTTGGTATCTCTGCCAGAGAACTGGACGGGAAGTTTAAGGACGCAGGGAGAGAGACGCGGGGAAGGTGCTGTTGGGCTGCTGTCCGTGACCCACAGCAACAGTGCCTGTGCATCTCCGGCCGGGGTCCTGTGCCGAGGCCCCGGCTGGTGCCAGGCGGGAGGCTGTTTGCGACTCTCCTTTGGCCATGGTGTTCCAACCCTCCCACCCCAGAGGCAGAGCAGCCGCCTTTCCCCTGCCGTGCAGATGGGGCCGGGCCGGGAGAGGAATGGACAGCGCAGTGCTGACCCTGCCCGGCACAGGCACAGACGGTCACGGTCTGCCGGGCGACGGGAGGCCCCGCCAGACTCCTTGGACTGCGACTTACCCTTGAGACGGGGCAGTCAGGAGGCAGGAACCAGCTGCCCACCACCCCCTGCAGCTGCAAGGAGTGCCAATGGCTAGGGAAGGAAACCCTGGGAGGAAAGAAGTGAATTCGCCTTACCCAGGGATTCGGAGGAATCGGGAACCCAGGAAGCGAGCTCGCGCTGTCTCCTGCTCCTACAGGTCTGTCAGGAGGGTTAGCTGCTCCAGTGCGGTAACAATGAACCCAGTTAAAGGGGAGGCGTGCAGGGGTTTTCTTCCCCAGGACTGTAACCAGGCAGCCTTAAAGGGGAGTAAGAGTAGCTTCTTGGTCCCTCTGCACCGCTCTCTCCCTCGCAGGGAGCTGAACCAGAGAAAGCTTGTTCCAGAGGAGCCCTTTGGTGGCAAGGAGTGTACGTGTGCGTGCGTGCGTGCGTGCATGCGTAATTGTGTTTGCATTGATGTGTGTGATGGAAAGAGAAAAAGAATGAAAAAACATCCAAGTATAGGTTTCCATGGCACCTGAATGGGTAACAGAAAGCCTGAGAAACGCTGCTGGCTGCCCTGGCCACACAGTTGCAAGACTGTGGTCTGGGCAGCTCCACCACCCGCCCCGCCCCGCCCCGCGTCTGCACTGCTGGTGGGGTCCTCGGTGTCTCTGTCTCTTCTGTGGCGGACAGAGGAGCCCCAGGTCGGATGGCCCCGCTGAGTACCTCGATGGGGCCGGCCCTCCAGAGGCACCGCCTTCCGGCCCAGCCCACCAGGCTCTTGAGGCCGCTTCTGCCCTCCCAGCTCTGCTGCCCCGTCTTCGGCTCCAGTCCTTCCCCTGTCCAGACCGAGTGGCCTCCATCCTGGCTTCTCTAGAGTTGATGCCCAGCATGCAGTGTCCACGCACGTCCACAAACAACCCTGGGTGCCACGTGGCCAATTCCAAGCCCTCCTCGCCGTCCAGCTCCGGGTCAGAGACCCCCAGCCCTGGCCTGCGCTGTCTCCTCCACTGTCATCCAAATCCATGCTGCTTCCGTGCACTTCCACCGCCCCCTGGAATCCGACTTTAAGTCAAGCCTCACACATTGCGTCCTGTTGTGTTTTCCGAAATAGTTACCTCTCGCACGGGTCAGTGTGGGCGCCACGTGTCCGACTCCCCCGCTGCCCCTGGCTCTTGGGTTTGACCTCCCCGGGTGGCCTCTCTCGGTTCCTTTCTCCCACTCTGCCGTGTGTTCAAGCGCGAGAATGTCGGCCCTGCTGCCTGGCCTCCGTGAGGCGTGAGGAGGCGCCGCCCCTCACAGCTTCGTCTCTGCAGCCTTGCTTCTGGCCTTTGCGGGCTCCGGGGGCGGATTCGGTGCCACAAGCCCTGCTCGGGCCCCGGGAGGGCTTGGAGGTTGGACTCCCTCCCGCCTTTCATGGACGGGTGCCTGGCCCGCTAGGTAGGAGACCTAATTAAGTGCCCTCAGTTCTCCCGTGTGCGGAATGGGATCGGCGTCAGACCCGCTCCTACACAAGCCGGGTCGGTGAGACACAACGCAAGTCCTCAGAGCAGAGACAGCTCGCGGTGTGCGCTGGCTGCCCTCTCCTCGCCCCCGTGGTTTGAATCTGTGGCAGGTGCCTCGGCAGCTTGTCCACTTGGTTGTCCCCGGGATCTGCGCACCCCTGAGTGTCTGGCTGGGTCACAGGGCTGCTTCTCACCTGCTCCCTCTGGTACGCTTCCTGCCCTGTGTGCTGCTCGCCAAAGCTAAGCAGCTTTTCTCCACCACGTCCTCTGCCATGATCTTTTTCTGCCTTGGAGCCCACTAACCGTGGACTGGATTCCCTAAACACCAGCCAAATTAAACCTGTCCTCCTCAAGTTGTGGGTGTCAGGCGTTGTGTCCAGCAAGGACGAGACAGCTGACCGCAGCGAGGCCACCACCCAGGTTCACACACTGAAACAGAATCGCCAGTGTGGTGGTGTTTGGGGTGCGGAAGTTGTAAGTTCCCGTGGAAGAGGCCCGAGAGCGGCCTTCTCCCCTCCACCGTGTGAGCACAGGGAGGAAGAGCGCGTGAACCCGAAGTCAGCTCTTGCCGGGCACCGTAGGCCGGGACCTCCAGCCTCAGACACTGTGAGCAGTGTGTTTCCGTCGTCTCTAAGCTGCCCTGTTTACAGTGTTTCGTTACAGCACCCCAAGCGGAGCAAGGCACGTTCCTGTCCAGCTTCCATTCTTGCTAGAATTATCTCAATAAAACATTGCTTTTCCTTCCAACACTGCCTACAGGACAGACTCCAAATACCTTTGCCAATCACTGAAAATACTCCACTGGGGCAAAATTACCCCACTGGGCACTCTGCTGTGTGCCAGTCAGACACTGACGTCTGACGTGCATCTGTTAAAAGTTCCCGAGCCCTGCCCATCCAGATTTGCCAGTGCAGGGTGCTCTTCCTGTCTCTGTCGGAGGAAAGGCCGCAGACTTAAAATCCAAGGAAAACTCGACCTCCTCCAGGAAGAAGCTGTGATCTGGGATTGTTCCCAAACCTTTTTATGTACACTTCTTAGGTGTGTCTGTGTGAATCTCCTAGTCTTTATTTTTCCTTTTGTGATACTGAGGGTGCACGCAGAGCCTCTGGACAGAGCTCTAGGCCCAGCCCTTTTAATTTTGAGTCAGAGTCTGCTAAGTTGCCCAGGTTGATTTAGTAAGAAGATCAAACTAGCGACCCTCCTGCCTCAGCCTCCCAGAGGCCTGGGATTACAGGCGTGCACCACCATGGCCAGCTGAATCTCCTCTGGTCTTAATCTTTTCCTGCCTTGAAATCTGGCTTGCCTTCACTTCAGCTTCCCTCCTCGAATTGAGAGTTGTTCAAGGGCAGGGGCTTTGCCTGTGTTCCCTTCCCTCTTCTCCTAATCCTCCTACCTTGTCAGGCTCTGTAAATGTCTGGATCTGATCGGCTCTCAGAGGTGAAAAGGCCTTCGAGACTCATTATAATAAAATAAAATTTGACTTGGTGGTTATTGCTGTGCTCAGTAAGTGATAAATGCTGACTTTCATTTGTACTGACAACAAACAAGTAGTGTCAGTGTTAACTTCCCAGATCCCCTGGGTGGGGCATCCCTGACCAGCCGCTGGCTCTTTCAGTGTGAACTCTGGTACCAGAGGCAGCCGTGGAAGCCCAGGATGCCCACATGTAAGGAAGTCTGCCTGTCTGAAGCCTTCCCTGGGGCACACGCGTGATACCCTAGCTCCAAAAATGATTCCTTGGCGCCAACTGTGCCTGCACTGGGGATAGGAAGCCAGCCCCAGCCCCAGCCCCGAGGCCCAGCACTTGGGTCGGCCAGTTCTGCTCTCTGCAAGGTGCTCTGGTGAGGTTGAATTGGGCTGATGACCCCAGCCCTCCGAAGTCCTCTCCGCTCCTCCCTCCCTGCACACTGCTGGCTTGGATGAGTCACTGAGCCAGGAAGGAGCCCCTCTGGGGGAAGCAGGAAGGGGTTCAGAAGGTGCCGGTGCCAGAGGCGGAAGCGTGGCCCCCAGGTCAGCAGCCAGGCCCTGCGTCTCAGAGGCTGGGCACAGGGCCGAGCACCCGCTGCTCCGAGACTGGGGAAAGGAAGGCAGCGGGACTCTGTCGGCGGGAGAGCGCCTGCACCACGCACTCACGCACGCACACGCGGACCGTCAGCTCTGCCCGCAGAGATTCCCTTACTGCTCTCGTCTTTGTATTTTCCCCAGCCAACGACTCAACCAAATATTTATGAAAACCTCAACTTCCGCACTCCAAAGGGACACAAGACTACAACGTGGGAAACAGCAGGCGGTCAGTCTCCGGCTGCTGCCGGCTGGAGACTCCAGGAACGGCTGCAGAAAAGACCAGACTCACTTGGGAGGCGTGGGGGAGTGCATGGAAATGCGGAGGCACTGTGCAGGGTGGTGAGAGACAAGGCGCGATGGCAGGAAATCCGCAGCCCCGCTGAGGGTCTGAGCTGGATGAGGGAGGGCAGGAGTGAAGAGGGGAAAGGCCAGGCCACGAGGTGGGCTGGCGGTGTCCGTAAGGCATCCCTGACACCGGACAGAACAGCACTGGGCCTGAGCGGCCCAGCTGCGTAGCTCACAGGTGGCACTGGCAGGGGGAGAAATAGCCACTGGGACCCCAGGGCCACATCTGACCACACTCAGCCCCAGATGAATGAAGCAGGTTCCTCTGTGGACGGGGAGCAAAGGGAGGCTGACTCACAGGTGCTCTCCTCACTTGGGTCCTGCAGCCTTTTCCGCTTAATTAGATCTCCAGGTTGCACTTATTGGGCAAACCAGTGGTGAGAGACGGTGACCTTCCAGGGAGGGAAAAGGAAGGGAGAGCAAATCAGAAGAGTCAGCTGCATGGACGCCAGAGAAGCAAAAGAACAGCACGTGTAAAGGTACTGGCGTAGAAAGGAGCGATGCAAGTGGGCTGACAGGAGCAAGTGCGGAGAGGAGAGTGTGTGCGGAGAGCAGCCCAGGTGCAGCTGGTGAGACAGGAGAGGGAGCAGACTGCAAGGCCTTGAAGGGATCCCGGGAAGGAGGGCGAGGGAGGAGAGCGAGGGAGGAGAGCTCGTTGGTACTGTTTAGGGAGACAGCACCGTCTCAGTCATCACTGCGAGGGCGCCGGCCAGTGTTCCACAGCCGACAGCAGCTGGGCACCTGCTGTACCTGCATCTCGGGGGCCTCCCTCGTCTGTCTGACCAGCTAAGGGGCTCGGTCCCCTGCCCAGTCCCTTGTCAGGGTCCAACGAAACAGGGGCTCATACGCAAACGCCTGAGCCCCGCTGCCCCTGCTGGGATCCCGTGGCTGCCCAGCTCCCCGCCGCTTGGGCCCTTGGCAGCTTGACTGCGCCCAGCACTGTGCTGCGTCTAGGGAGGAGAAGGATGTGGGCTCGTCCCTCCTAAAAGCGAGCTGCCGCTGCCCTCTAGCGACAGCATCCTGTCTGGCGGCCGGCCCGCGGCTGATGGGAGCACACCTTTTCCTCTAGTCTCCATAGTTTCTCCTTTTCTTCACTATTTCAAGGACCAATAAGGACGTGCCAGGTGTCCATTCATGGGAGAGGCAGGGCCAGGCACGCGGTGTCACCCTCCTCCCTCGCTCTCTTCTTCCTGGGCTCCCTCTGGAGGGGCTCTCGGAGGAGACACTCCCAGGACTGCTGCCTCCTGGAAACCTGCCAGGGGCTTTTCCTGAGCCCCACCCTGCCTGTGACAGTGACTCCAAGGCGCCACAGGGACTTTTCGATCCATTGTCCTCTTGTTCCCCACTGTGCCCAGCACAGAGAGGGTGCGAGGCAAGTGTTCTGCTAGGTGTCATCCCCAAGAGGCGCCCAGAGTCCTGACACGTGTGCCTGCCACCCTGTGCTGTAGTGAAGAGTTTAAGATTCGGGCAGCAGATATAGACTTGGGGCTGAATTTTGGGTGCTGTTAGTAGCAGTGAGATCCTAAGCAGTTTTCTTGACATTTCTTGGGCTTGAAATGGGTGCAAGGGAAAACTTCCTCCACCAGGGGTCAGGAGAATTACAAGGGAAGCTGTACATGACCCACTTGCAAAGTGCTGGCCCCAGGGGAAGGGCCCTTTAGGGCCCAGGCTGGACATGGGACACTGTGGAGGTCACTGCTCGTGCCCTGCTGTCCCCTCTCGGGGCACAATTCTTTCCCGGAAGAGGGACAGGGGAAGGGGAGTGATCCTCCGGGAAGTCCAGGTGTGCCTAGACAGGAGCCTCACGTGTGTGAGTGTGTGTGCACGTGCATGTGCAGGGGCTACGAAACACAAAACTGCCCTTTAGTGCTGAGTCCGTGAAGGGTTCCTGCACAACTGGACTCCCAGGACCGTGAGGCAGACGGCCTTCTGGGGACACTGCCCACCGGGGCCTGGGCAGTGCGGCGACGGCACGGCCCTCCTCCTGGCTGTCCTCTGCCTTGACCCCCACAGCCGGGGAGCCCTGCGTGTTGCCTGGGAGGGAGGGAGCATCTCATTGCAGCAGTAGAACTGACCATGCGTACAGGGAGGAAACAATTGCTCCATTTAGACCTCAGATTGTTGTCCGAGCTCAGGCTGTGGTCTCATCCGACCTTCGGAGATGGAGTGAAAGTGCCCCTGCGGGGAGCGGCACTGCGGGCAGGGTCCGTGGGCTCAGAAGAAAGGCCCTGCTCATTCCGCAGTGATGGAGACGGCACAAGGCGCAAGGGGCTCTCCATGTCCAAGGCGAGAGCTGGTACTCGCGCTATGCGTGGGGCTGAGTGGGGACAGGGAGCTGGCCGCCTGCTGCTCCTTCCGATGTACTGTTTGGAGCTCAGCTTATGGCCTGCCCACCTCCCCTAGCTGTGGGAGGAAGCAGAAAGAATGCCCTGTCCACACTGCAAAATCTTGGGGAAGCAAGCAGCCCAGCGGATGGCCAGGGGCGGGGCTCCCGCTCCCTCCTGTAGGCGGCCAGCGTCTTCGGTGCACTGGAGGACACTGACTGATCCTGGGGCCAGGAGACCCCGAGTCAGGCCGCTGAGTCAGGCCCTCGCGTGAGTGCTGGGCCTGCAAGACACTATGGGAGAGAGGGGAGGGAGAAACTTCAACCTTCTGCAAGGCTGGGGCAGGGAAAGCGGCTTTCGGGAGAGGAGGAAAGGGCACACAAGGGCAGACCGGTTCCTTTTACAGCCCCAGGGAGCTCTGGTGGTGCCAGCTGCGACATGTGAGCAGGCCGGTCCCGAGGACACTGGCCTGCGAGGTCAGGTTGGTCTGTCCCCCGACAGAGGGCAGAGAGCCGGAGGAGCTGTTTCCGGAGGGGAGGTGCTGGGGTGGCCGTGGTGCCCGGATCATCGCAATTGATGGCTCCGGATGAGCTGAGGGGCCTCCCGGCCCTGGAGTGTGGGAGGGAAGCAGGGTCTCAGGGAAGCCCGGGCTCTGAGAGTTCCCCGCCACCTGCCTTGTCGGGACTGTTCTCTGTGCTGGAGTGGTGTTTGCAGGACAGCGAGGTGTGCTCCGAGACCAGCTCATATCTCATTCCTCCCTGAGGTCCACCCCTTAAAGTAATTTACCTCCTGCACAGCACTGGCAGTGCCTTGTCTGTAGTACACTGCGGTTAGTGTTTGTTATTGACGAATTTCCCTAAATGTCGAGCCTTTGGAGTACACTCTCTCTACCTGCCTGTCGTACAGCAGCGAGTAAAGATGTATTTCGGGATCGGGAAGGGAAGCTGGCAGGTCCCACGAGGATGGGCTTGGAGGGATTCACAGGGGCAGAGCCCTTGGGCGAGGCTGAGGAGGTGTCCTTGTGTCCCACTTGGCCGTCACCGCCTCCTCTCAGCGTGAAACCCGGAAGTCCGCGCCCCGGGCCCTGCCTGGTCCTCCCAGCCCTTCCACTGCGGACACTCGTGTCTGACTGCGCTTCTCCGTCACTGACGAGCGGCTGGGGTGGGCCGGTTCCTCCAGTTCATTCTTCTCCCACCCTGCACGCCCTGCTGGGGCGATCACGGGAGGGGAACTGAGCATACTGCACTTGTCGGGGCCTCCTCGGGGCCTGCTGACGGCTGCCGTCCAGGTCCTCCAGCTGCACGCGGGCAGCTTCGCAGCCCCGTGGCTCCGTTACTGTTCCTCTGCCATCCAGTTTATGACTCTGTACTGGAAATGTCCTTTTGACCACCGTCTTCTCAGCTAACTGCAGGTTTTCTAGCAGGAGTGTCGAGTTGATGTGTGTGTGTGTTGTTTTAGTGTAGGGTGTGACTGGTTGCATTGCGTGGATTGACGAGTGCTGGCTGTGAGAAGCCAGAATGCATCTGAGCTCATCTGGGAATCTGGAGGCTGGCCTTGGCGAAGCTCCTCTCGGGCAGGTGCGTGGGCCAGGGAGAATCTCCGCGCGTCCCTTGATGGGTTGCAGATAGAACCACTGAGCTCGGTTGACCCAAGACCGGCAGCGGGCCACCCACGGGAGCAGGGAGCCCCAGCCCTGGCGGTGCTGGGCCCCTGGAGAGAGGCCGGGCATGTGGGCGGGGCCATTTCTGCAGCCACCTTGGCCTTGCCAACTGGTGACCCCGGGACGAAGAGATTCTCTCTAGACAGGAATTGGTTTCAGAGCCCGTTGTTACCATTTGGATCTAGAGTGACCCCCAAAAGGCTCATGTATTCAGGGTGCAGCTCTTGGGGTGCCGCTGGGTAACGGGCACCGTGCTCATGAGCAGGCCATTCCCGGGTGAGCCGAGTGCTTGCTCGGAGGGGACGTTGTTAGAAGTGGGCGAGGCAGGCCACGGGGTGGTGACCAGAAGGACTCCCAGGCCTCCCCTCGCCCTCTGCTTCCAGGATGCCGTGACAGGAGCAGTGACCCGTGCCAGGCCCTCCCACCACGCTGTCGTGCTCGAGTCCGCTGACCTCGGACAGGCAACACAAACACAGACGAGCCCCTCTCCTCTTCAGGGTGCGTCGGGGGTGGGTTCCCGCGCAGAGAAGGGCCTGAGACGGCCCGGGAAGCGGAAGGCACGCGCGGCATGCTATGGGGACATCTCACCATGCTGGGTGGGAGACTTCCCAGCCCCTCCGCCTCCTCCCCATCAGTCCTGCAGGGCTGCTCGGTGCCCAGAAGCTTCAGCACGGATGGGGCGTCAGGTCCAGCGTGGAGTCACGGAGCTCGGCGGGAGGTTGGTGGCACCAGAGAATGCGAAGCTTGGAGGAGCTCGAGGCAGAGCAGGGACTGTGGCCTGGCAGCCGGCTGAGTTAGCAGGCATCTCGGGTGCTTTGGAGAAGGTCTGTGCTCCGTGTGAGGGGAAGGCTGGGGAGAGGGACGTTGAGCTCCTACTCCCAGGAGGAGAGCCATTCCTGAGGGCTGAAGAATTGGGCCGCAGATCTAATGAATGATTTTTTCGTCTTTACACCTGGACATCGGCATCCCCAGGAGGCAGGACAGCCAGGCTGCAGGGACGGCGGGAGGCCCCGCTCCTCCACAGGCTGAATATGGCCCTTCAGTGTGCATTTGCTGGGGTCCTAACCCCAAGCACGTAGGATTTAGGATGCAGCCTGGTTCAGGTCCAGGGTGATTGCAGGTGTGATTACTTAAGTTCAGACTTGTTTACCGTGTACCCCAACCTAGTGAGTCGGGGTGTGTGAGATGGGGCACGTGTACAGTCACACAGGCGAGCGACGTGTGAGGACGGAGGCGGAGATGCTGGAGAGGCTTCGGTAATACCGAGGATGGCAAGCAAGCTGCCGGACACCCGGAGGGAGACACAGAACAGCAGCGGGAGCGCCCTCTGCAGAACCGCCTGCATGTAGCGTACTCGGGTTTGCACTCCTAGCTCACCCAGGAAGAGGCCTTCCGCTGCTCTGCTCTGCTGTCTCTTCCAAGTTAGAAGTAACTGCTCGGGGTGGAGCAGCACAGTGGCTGAAACACAGGCTCTCTTGGGTGCCAGACTGGCTGGATTACAGTTGCGGCACAGACTCTTACAAGCTCCGCGACCTGTGCGAGCTACAGAATGCACCGTGCCTCGGTTTCCCCACTTACACACGGAAGGGCGCAAGGCCCTCGCCACACAGGACAGCGTCGTGGTCGTCGTCCTCCCACCCTCACCGTCCTCGTCACTCCGTGACCAGCACTGCGGAGACCAGGCGTGCTGTCACAGACCACCACCCCACGTGGTGTGACCACGTCCTCTGCGCAGACACTGGGGCGGCATGGCAGATGGCACGCTGACCGCATCTCTCGGCCTCGTCTGGGAAGGTGGCGGACTCCTGCTGGAACAGGGCTGGGCTGTGTGAGCTGGCCCAGCCACGGGGTGTGAGTGGGGGAGATTTATGTCATCCCGCCCGGCTGGAACCTGGAAAAGCCCAAGCAAGCTTCTTCAATTTCTTTATCTTGGTCCTAGCAACCAAGAAGATCCTCTGGTCTGGAAGCCACTGCTGTAAGGCGGGCGCCATCTGCTGGCCAGGGTTCATGGGTGACTGACAGCCACACTGACTGTTACCCATATGTAGCACGAACAAAACATAAACTTTTATGGTGTAAAGGCATCATCCGCAGGAACTGTTATCACAGCACAGCCAAGCTCAGGGGTCCGCAGGCTGGCAGGGAGCCACTTGGGAGGGTTCTAGGACTTCAAATTCTCAGGCTTCATGCCCTATACACTGGTGAGACACTGGCAGGGTGGGGGCAGCAGGGTGGTTTAACAACTTCTCTGGCAACCATGTGACAAGTCTGAGAGCCATTGCTGAAGACGAGCCCTGGGCGGGGGTCACCTTCCAGCCCCCAGGTCCTGGGCCTCGCCCCACAGGCTGCCTGTTTGCAGGTCGGCAGAGATACTGACATCGGCTGCCTTGCAGTACTTGGCAGCACACGTATCAGGGCCAGGTGTTCACCTAACGTCAGCAAAACACCTGCGTAAGTTCAGTTGTTGCCTGGAGAAGGTGAGTGCTTTTTAATTTTTCTCTGGCGTGTCTGAATCGTCCAGGTAATTGTACTCTTGCTCATTCTTTGCTGTGCAGAGAAAGGAGTGTGAGTGTCCCTAATTCACCAGGCAGGAAGTGGCCAATGTTCTTACCCAACCCTGGTGCAGTGTCCATACCAGTGGACACTCAGCGAGTGGCCGCAGGAAGACGAAGATACGAGACTTTTGCTGGCCTAATGCATTGCTTCGTCATCTGAGCTCCCTGGACCTCCGCCTGGTGCCCGTGGCTCTGCCTGGGTGCGTCTCAGCGAAGCTGGCGGGTGGGGTGAGCCTGACAAAGGCCTGACGCAGGAGAATCTTCTCATCCAGCCAGCCCTTTGTTGGGCAGAGCTGACCAGAGACATGAGAGCTTGTGGCCAGCAGAGGGCAGCATTGCTTCAACAAATACCAAAATATTTTGTGTTTGAGGCAGGGCGGCTGGCTCACAGGAGCTTCTGCAATGTGTGTGGAAACAGGAAGCCAGAGGATCTGTCCATCTGACAAACAAAACCAGCAAAAGTGATGGCCATCTATATACCTACCATCTTCTGGACACTTCCAGTGTAATTCCTTCAATTTTTCTGTGAAAAATTTTATGATAAAATGTTGGAAGGAAATAAGAGGACGGAGCCTTTGACCATAAATCCTGACACCTGGGCTTCACCGGGCTAGAGACACGTAGCAGATTCATAGAGCAGGCTCCTGGGTGTGTCCGGGTTGGGCGTGGGTGGGGCTTTGGGTGGTTTAGATCACCCCTCACCCCTCCTCCCTCGTATGGTCCCCTGCTCCGCTCGAAGAGGCAGCTTTTCTCCCCAGGCCTTTCCGCCATGGTGCTCCTGTCTTGGAGCCAGCTGACCGTGGGCCGAACCCCGGAAACGTGAGCCAAATCCAACCCCTCGTCCTCCGAGCGGTGGGTGTCGCTGTGAGCCTCAGTGACGGAGAGCCGGCTAACAGGGCCTCACACCGGCTGCCTCAGCCCTGCTGCCGGGGTGGCCCTTGCTTGAGGGGCCTCCTCTCCACGCCTGCTGCGATGTGCCGCTGAGCACCCTTCCTCTCTGGCTCCCTTCCCCTCACACACCCCCTGCCCCACGCGAGTCTGGGTGGCTCCTGCGCGCCAGGGGAGCAGCAGATTCCGCCTGTCCCTCCAGCTCCGTCCTGGGAGACAGATGCCCAGGAACAGCGCACAGAGGAGAGAGGCTCAGTCCGGTATGAACTGGAATCGCAGACACAAGTGTGGCGCCTCAGGCAGCTCCTCAGGGCTCCCTCACAAGCTTCCCGGACCGCGCCTCTGCACTTCTGGCCGTTCGCTCCTGGGTTCATCAGTGGGAGGCGCCCCCCCCGCCCCCTTGGCCCGCTGTGGCCCTGCTCGAGGTATTGCTAGAAGGCCCCCCACACTGGCCCGATGGTGATGGAGAGTTGGGTCCTGCCTCTGAGGACCTCCAGCCAGGGCGGGGCTGTGCCGCCCTGCCGGCCCTGGGTCTCTGTCCCCGGGCTCCAGCTCAGCATCCAGGAAGGAGCCCCCACTCCCGCCGGAGGAGCCTGGAGGCCCTGCGGGAACTGGGCGCTGGAGGTGAGACAGCCGGCAGGGGTGGCTGCCCTGGCTTAGGAGATTGACGGATGGAGCCGCAGCCAACTGTTGGCAATTAGCCAGAGCGACGCCAGGGGGCGCTCTGCTCCGGATCTGTCCGCTGGACCCCCAGAGGCGCAGCGCGGGGAGCGGGCGGGGGGGGCGGACCGGCAGCTGAGCCCCCTCTTCCCACCTGAGCCGGCGCTCCAGGT
>NW_022900923.1:46737529-46759748 GCF_012274545.1 Fukomys damarensis | reverse complement strand
CGGCACACAGGGCGCCGGGGCTGCTCCCGGGACTGCCGGGCTGCTGGTCCCGAGGCCATGCTGAGGACACAGCCCAGTGTGGCAGGCGGGGCGCGTACTCCGGACCCTGAGCACAGTTCTTCCTGAAGTGCGCTCTTAGGTTCACACCCGCTTCATTCATCCCCGCTCATTCGCAGCATCTGCACCGCCTTAGGCAGCTGGGCTCACGGGCACTGGCACAGAGAGGTAGGCGATGGCCTGGCGACCCAGTGAACTCCCGGGGCGAGGAGGACAGGCAGGGAAGCCGCGTGGGCAGGACTTGGTCACAGACACCGTCGTTCCCTCTCCCTTCCCAGAGGGGCCTCCGAGCTGCGAGACCGCAGGCTGGCAGGAGGGGCAGGCAGGAGCAAAGCTCACATCATCCTCTCTTTAAGAATGAAAATGCAGCTTCACGGCAGTGGGAGCTAATTTGTGTTTCTCTAGTCAATCAGCCAGTACAGCCAGCACAAAAACAAAAACCTCCAGCCAGCCAGCAAGGCTGAGCAGGAGCCGGGCAGGGAGAGCACTCCTCTGTATGGGCCTAAAGGCACCTGGATGGGCGGCCGCAGGCTAGGCATGCACACGCGCGGGGGTGTGTGTGAGTGTGTGTGGGGGTCGTGTTTAAGGGGTGACCTCCTTCTCCCAACTCCAAGCGTCTCCTGTGCAGCCTCTTAGACTCACATGTGGGCATTGGCTTCTCTGAGCCAAGGTGAGCGGGAGCTGAGGTTTCCCCCCACCTCTGAGGGCGTCACGAGCCAGCCAGCTGCACCGGCCAGCCTTGATTTCCCTCCCTGGACATGGGAGAGCGTTACCCTTCCTTCTCCGTCTCACGTTGCCAGCGTGAGGAAGAGTGACAACGTCACTAAAAGAGGTAAACTGGGGAACTGGACTGTCCAGGGCGGGTGAGGGCAGCCCAGGCCCCCAGGGCTGGCTGTGGGAAGCCTCCCAGGGCACAGGAGCCACCGCGTGCTGTGTTCAAGAGCTCAGAGGGGCGCCACCAGCTCCTGCCTCTGCTGCCCGCCTTCCTGCCTCCCTCCCTCCCTCCATCCTTCACCTTTCTCCTTCTTCCTGTGCTCTTTCTTTTACCCCTGCGTCAGTGTGACCATATTTGCTAAATTAAAAGTCGGGACATGGCCTGACCATGGGCAGCACACGTGGAATTCGGGCATTTTCAGCCCCTGGCTCCACGTGCCCTTCTCCTCGTGCTGCACCCCTGCCCTCCATCTGCTCTGGGCTGTAACTCCACAGCCGAGAGACAGTAGTCGGGGTCAGTGTGATGCCAGCTATCCAGATGTTCGGGAAAGTCAGGATGGTGGGCTTAATGTTTGCAGTTTTGTTTATTCCGAGTGCCCCATGGACAAAATTCAGTAGAAATACATAGATGAATAAGTAAAGACAGCTTCCTCGACCCAAGCCGGGAGTGGCTCGGCACCAGATCTTTAGACAAGCGGCGAGACTCTTTCGCCTCTTCTGTGGGCACTGTTTTGGTGGCAGGCTGTGCCGCCTCACACAAGGCAGCCGGGCAGAAGACTTCCGTGGGGAGAGCACTGCAGCTTGGTTTCTGGCCCCACAGGACCTGGGTATTGGTGAGTGCTGACCTTGGTCATGGTCCATCCGTCCGCACACTCACCCGCCGCGCACCGCCCTTCCGCCCCCTCAGCTCCTTCCTGGCCCTCCGCCCGCCCACCTGGCACTGGCCTTGCCCGCTGGGCCTCGAAGAGGAGCGGAGAGAGGCTGTGCGCTCAGCGCTCAGACTGCACGGTCGGCCCTGCTGGGTGCTTCTCCCAGACCCACTCTGGATCCCCTCTCCACCGCCCCTGGCTTCCTGTTTCTCCACCACGTCCTCTGGCGTGCGGAGGACGTGAGAGAAGGAGGGCACGCTGGTGGCCGGCAGATCTCCTCCCAAACGAGTATGAGTGGCTCAAAAGAAAGCTCTGTGTGTAGCATTTTGAGCAGTGTCCTTTACTTTCCCAGAAGAACTCTTATTGAATGTCTCTCTACAACACGGCAGCCCTCCTGCCAGGGTGCCCAGCAGCCCGCAGCTGAGTGAGCCTGGCTCCCTTCCCGGTGTCCTCCCTCGCCTCTCCACCCCGGGTGGGAGCAGGTGGATCAGAGGCCGAACCACTTGTTAATTCCAGCTCTGGCTGGAAGCTGACCAGGTGGGAGAGGGTAGCGGAGTGGAGGAAGGCCCATGGCTTCTGGAGCTTAATTAAACATTTTTACAAAGTCCAGCCCGGGTTAACCAGCAGTGTACAATGAGACAGAAGCAGTACTGCGTTAGAAGATTAATAAACCAATTAAGGAACGACTGCAGCGGCCTGGTGGCCCCACTGGAGCAGGAGGCGAGTTTGACAGCTGCTCTTTCCTGATGATTGCCACGAATTTCAGAAGTGAAGACAGCCCGGGCTTTCCCGTTCCATAAGAGAATACCCCAGGCTGCTGTCCTGTCTAATCACTCACACAGCTAGTCAAATTGTTCTCCAAGCCTGGGGGGCAGATGTCATGTTTAGCCAACTGGGAAGAAAAGAAAACAAAAACTATTTCTCCTCCTCTGATCCAAAACAAAAACAAAACAAAGCAGCACACCCTGTGAGTCTGCCTACCTCTCCCTTCCCAGGGCTGCAGGGTGGGGTGGCAGCGGGTGGGGGACTTCCTGAGCTCTGGGCTGGCCCTCCAGGGTCAAATCAGCGCCTGGAGTTCCCCGCGCTTTCCCTCTGGCCTGGGTGACTCTCTCTGCCCGCGGCCTGGGGCACAGCTCACAGACAGGGCCTGTGCCCAGTCTGGCGAAGCCCACCCAGTGAGGCAGAGAAGCAGCTGCCCTGTGTGTAGGGCGCGGTGCTCTGGGCCCTCGCTCTTCTCCCGGCAGTCTTGTCTGCTGCAGGAACTGCTCAGAACCGAGACGGAGGGGTGGGAATCAGGCGTCCACTTCCAGGCCTCTGCTCAGCGATGGCCCACACTGCCGGTTAGGTCTCCCGGCCCTGCTGGGACCTAGGGCGGGGCCCTGTGCGGCCTCAGCCACCGGGCCCGGTGCCCACAGTTGTGAGGCTGCTCCAGCCGGGGCCTGGGCAATACAGATGGGCCCAGCAGCCTCTGGAAAGTTCTGGGGAGCTCAGCTTCCTCGAGGGTTGGTTGAAATGTAACAAAGCTGATTCTGCTCACTCCCTGTGTCTGGTGTGTACTAAACGCTCAGTATCATCATCATAATCTGAATACATTAGAATATATATTTATATAAAGCCTCCTGCGCATGAAACATCCCATACGAGACAGGTGCTCGCGAAGCAAAGGCCTCCGCCCCTTCCTTCCCGGGGGAGTAAAGCTTCGGCTGCTGAGTTTCCTCGGATGCCCACTGTGGTCGGGAAACTCACACAAGCGGTGCACACTCCAGTCTGCAGCGTTTCTCCAGGAGAAAGCAGAGCTCCTGAGGGCAAGACGGGGAGACTGAGGAGAGGAGCAGAGCCCACGGGAATCGGGGCACAGCACTGGCTACCAGGCAGCCCCTCTGAGCACCACAGATCCACGCTGCACCCCGAATTCTCCAAGTTAACATTCACGATTTTCTCCACAAGCAGAAATCACTCCAAAGGTTACAATTCAGGGTCTTATAAATACCAACCCTGAAATGAAGCCTTTGTCCCTTATCAAAGTCCCTGGTGGAGTCTGACCACTGCGACACCACGGCTGTCTGCAGATGTTTCAGAACCATGCCAACCAGTTTCTCTACCGTCGGGAGAATAAATGCAATGAATTTTATCAATGCTAAATTAAACAATAGTAAAAATGTATCGGGACTAAATCTTAATGAGATTAGCGTGATGCTAAATATTTCTTTGCGCTGGAACAAGAGTGTAGCAACAATGGTATTCTGTAGTGAAATTTATTTTGCTTTATAGATGTGCATTCTGGCAAACCTTACATGAGCGAGCTGATGGGGATGGAGCGGGTTTTATCAGGGGAACTTTGTAAGTTGTTGGAGCTCTGAGCTCAGGTGCCGCCCAGCACACAGTGACACAGCAGCCCATCCTTGAAAATCATTTTCCTCCTTCAGTTTTGTTGAAATGGAAAATTCTTCCTGAGGGATTTGTCACCCATAATCAGAACCAATCCCTTTCTTAATTTCTGGGGTACCAAAAACTGTCCCAAAATTTTTTCAGTGACTCTTAATTCTCTCTCTCTGTTTCTGTCTCTCTTGGTCTCTGTCTCTCACTTAGAGGCAACATGCTTGTTTCAATCTATTAAGAAAAGGGAGGGAAATTAAAATGTGAGTTTCAATATACTCTTCCCCTATGCAAGTTTTAAAAAATAAAATGCCTTGGGCCGGGGATTTAGCTCAGTGGCACTGTGTCTGCCTTGAAAGTGTGAGGTCCCAAGTTCAATCTCTGGTACCAAGAAAAAAAAAAAGCCTTTATTTTATTATATGCTTTCACAAATCATTTTTGTTAAAACCTCTAGACTCAGATTTACTAATTTAATTTATGAAAAAATGCTGAGTGCATAATCTATTTAGCAAAGCAGACTTACTTTCTGTAAGAAAAATTCTGACTTAAAGTCAAATCAACATTACAAAATATGCTTTGAGGACCAGTATAAAAACTGCTGTAAGAAGGATTACTTCTAATCTTGTATAAAAGATTTACTGAAAGGAGTCAACACCAAAATCACCAAGGGTATGATAGGATTAGTCTATTTTTTATAGTAAATTGTGAAAACAGGAATACATCTGTTTGCTTTTTCTCATACCTAATTTGTCACAAGTAAATGTTATGTGCAGCAAAAACTCTAAGTTATTTATTACACAAAAGCATGACAAAAACTGTTTCATTCTAGTAAACATGCTTGTGCGTGTCTCATGAACTTTAGAATTGGCTTTGGGAATAATTAAGTAAAAATCTTGTATAAAAACACAGAAGTAAGTGCTTTAATTTGATTAGACATCGGAATAAACTCCTCAACTTATTAAGGGAAGGGAAAGAGATACATGGCTGGAAATGAACTGGTCCGGAAGCTGGCGTTTAATCCCTCTTCCCACATTTAATTTTGTTCTTGATTAATGGAGAGGACGTGTAAGAGGGACACATTTTAAACATTTTATAAGATTAAATGGTCTCAGGGTTGATTGTAACTACAGTATGAATCTCATTATATATTTGATAAAATAGGTTTTAATTACCTATTGAATAATGCACACTGCATTCAAAAGAAATCACAGAAAAATCTCATCTCTGGGTTTTACACAGTACAACTTGAGTATGTGGGTGGCCCCACAATAGCCCTTGCAGCATCGGTGTTTGCCTGTAATCTCAGACCTCCAGAGGCTGAGGCAGGAGGGTCGCTGTGAGTGCCCACCGTCTTTCTGACCTGCACCCTGTTAGCACAGCCGGGCCAGCCCGTGTTGCCTCTCCTCCTCCACAGCTTTTCCTTCCCAGATGTCCCGTTCCGGAGCACTGCCTTGGGGCTCTGCCACACATAACCAATGTAAGCAGGGCGAGTGGATGACTCTGGAGCCGCTGGGATTGACGCATGTGTCCCAGTGTCCCATGCAGGCGTCAGGCGGCCTGCGCCGGGGCAGGTGAGAGGTCCAGGGTGCAAAGCTGGAGGAGGGGCCCGCTCCTCCCGGCTCGTCTTCCTCTAGTCCCAGCCTCGGAGGACTTCCCATCGGGGAAGTCTTGGGATCCTGGGACGTTTTTCTTTCTTCCTTGTGTTCCTTTCTTTTTCCGCCTTCTTTGATTTAAATACAGCATCTATGATTCCATTTCTCTCTTCTCGGTATGTTTGTTTATTTCTTTAAAAGAAAAACACAGAGTGGTTATCCTAGAGGGTGCGCTATGCATTTACACGGAACCTGACTCCCAGCCCTGCTTCTCAGTGAGCTTTGTGCGCTGAAGGACTCGCCAGCTAATGGGTCTTCAAGTGAGGAAACCTCCTTGGGATCCCGGAACCGGCCAGGCCCGCCACGCCGGGATGGGTTCGGCCACGTGCGGGAGTTCGGGGAGAGGCAGCCCCGCCGGAGAAGGTGCACAGCCCCATCCCAGGCCAGCTCGGGGAGATCTTGGTTTTGCTCCCAGTGCCGAAGCCCAGCGAGGGGCCGCAAGAGCATGCGCAGTCAGCTGCTATTGCCGCCGAGGTCCTGAGCCTGGCAAAGGGGAGAACCGGGTCGGGAGGGAGAGGACGCACCTGGATTGCTTTGGATTTGGGTCGTTCCCGAACTTACATCTCCAAGGCTCCAGCAACTAAGTGGAAAAGGAAACATTAACGTGGTCGTGCTGTCACATCTGATATTAAACATTTGATTGATATTTTGGACTAAACTGCTGTGGTGTTTGGTATTCTGGAGTTCCAATAAGAGGAAGTTTATACACTTGTGTCAAAGATGCCAAGTAAAAGCACTGAACAATATGAGTTTCATGAAATATTGAAAGATGCTGCATGTATCTGCGCTGGGAGACCTGGGTTTGTGGTGCAGAAGCGGGGGTGGGGGACCCAGGCCCTGATGCGCTGGAGAAACAAAGGGAACAGATTGCTTTGCTCGGAAATTGTAATATGGGCAAGTGTGCCATGGGCACCTTAGCAGGTGAGGTGGGAAAACTGTGCTTCAGTATTTCCCGAATTTATTTGAATGGGGCCCCCTTGTCAAGCACCCTCCAGCGTGCTGCTTAAAAAATAAGGACTGTATGTTTTTCTCACGTGCAGGAGATGTTCAGGTAGGCGGCCCAGGAGCCGTGGCCTCTGCTGTGGCCGGCAGGGCTCCTCCCATCTCTCTGACCAGTGTGGGCAGCTCACTCTCTGTGCTGCATGGCTCTGGGTGGCTGAGGAGGGGCCAACACTGGCCTGTCTGGAGCAGGAGAGCCCGGGAGGCCCTGCTCTGTGACGACTTCTTACAAGTCACTGGTCACAGCCAGTTTTCACAGAGGCGGTAAATGAAGGCCTGGACCTCAGCACACGCTGCCCTGAGTTAAACCAACTTTATAAAGAAAAGCAAGTGGGAGGGAGGGTGTCGGGCGATGTTTCTGCCTAAGGTTTCAAGGAAGTCCTGTTAACTCTGCCCATCTGCCTCATTGAGCATGCTCACCCAGGAGGTGGGCCCTACTCTGCAGATCTCTGTACAACATGCTTCCATTCCCGTCTGGGGCTCAGACTGTGGTGTATGAACTCCTCTGAACCCACCGGTGTGATAAACTTGGTTCCCTCCATCCCTCTCTAAGTGCTGCCCTCCGTTTCTTCATCTCCAGAGACCTTCAGATAGCTGTCACACTTGGCTGTAACAGTATTGTTTGGAGGTCCTGTTTCATCTCCCATATCATCCCTGTATTGTCCCCACTTCCATCAGAACAGGGGGTAGGCAAGGTGGCCTTCCTGGGGGCCATTGTCCCTTCATCAGAGCCAGGCAGCTGGGCGTTGGTCTTCCAGAAAGGGTTCTAGAGTGCACCAGTCTCCCTGGCTTGGAGTCCACCTTTAGCACCATCCCTTATGGGAGGGGGGGGCACAGGAGATTCTGTGTGAGGCTTGGCAGCAGGGGTCAGGCCCATAACAGTCAAGGGGAACAGCACATATCAGCCTGGGCCAGAGCTCTTGATAGAACTCTTTCTTCTCTCAACTGGGATCCTCAGCCAGCAGCCCCAGAGGGAACAATTAGGTTGTTTATCCAAACCTCAGCCACTTTGCTATGTAATTGATTTTTCATTGAATGTATTTAGGAAATGGTTATTTACATGAATACAGGCACACCAGGGACTGTAGCTTCTGATCACAGAAAGTGGGCAAGATGGAGATCAAAGGCCCTGGTGGAGGAGGAGCAGGCTGGGCTCCTGGGCTGAGGCTCTGATTCCACACTGCTCTGTGTTTAGGTAAGTTGTTAACCCTCTGAGCCCTGGGCTTTTTAGACAGGGAAGGGAAATTGACTTCCTGGGTAGGGTTGCTGCGAGGATTAAACCAACAGCGCTCCTAAGATGCTAAGAGTCAGATGTAAGGTGTAAAGTGTGATGGAAAATACAGCAGACATACAGTAAACTAAAACAATTACCCCAATAGAAACCACATGGCTACTAACCCTCCTTAAATCCTCTCCTTCACCTTGAACACACTTTGTTCCTGCCACTTTGAGGCATTTGCTTCCTGAGGTCTTTAGTTCCTGTCCTGGCTGCTTCCAGGTCCTCAATTGACTCAAATTGTTTACCTTTCAAGGTCATTTTGACTTTGGGAAAGAGCCACAAACTGCTTGGTGCTTGAATAAGGTGGACGAGGACACATCACCATTTTTGGGGCCGCCTGTGTGTTAGATGGAACCGGGCAGCAGCGTTTGCGTTTCTGATCACACATCGTGAAAACGCTCATGAAGGCAGACTTCCAGAACTTCTTCAGAAAATGGCAAGAAGCTGGGTGTGGTATCCCACACCTGTAATTCCAGCTCTTAGGAGGCAGAGGCAGGAGGATTGCCACATATGACACGAGCCTGTGCTACATAGTGAGTTCAAGGCCAGCCTGAACTAAATAGCAAGATTGTGTCTCAAAAAACTTAAAAAAAAAAGTGTCATGAACAATGTGTGTTCAAAGTTTCAAACTGAGACGTATTTTGAGGAGGATTAATGATAATGTGTCTTTTATTGTAGTAAATTTTTAAAAATTGAAATATTCGCTGTATATTTTGATCACACAATGTGTACTCAGTATGTTCTGGCTGGGTTGATACTGCCACTATTATTGCTGTTATTGCCCCCGCTGTTACTATAGACAGATGAGTTAGATAGGAGTACAGGCAGCCAGATAGGGCCAGGTCCTCGAGAGGGTCAGGACAGAGGTGAAACACACCACAGCTGCACCGGAGACACATGGCAAAGGGCCAGGCCTCAAGATAAAGACAAGATGACCAGACCTGCTTACGTCCTCAAAGAATAAACCCTGAGCCTAATGAAGTCTAGATAGACACTGGCCACCCTGTAGGTCACTGAGAACCTCTGGACCCACCACTTCCTAGGAGAATCTTGTTCTTTCCTTCCGCACTTGCTATGCGACTTGTCTCCCAATTGGACACATTTGTAGCCTTACTGGATGTTCATGGCTGTGGCCCACGTTGTACCCACGTGGGTTTCACCCTGTAAAACTCCTCTGTAAAGTGGGGCCCCCAGCTACCCAGTTGGGACTCCTCCTGCCCCTCAGGAGTTATTCTATCAATAAATGTCTTCCTACTCTTAACCTCCGCTGTTCCTAGGATTCATTCTTTGATTCCTAGAGAACATACGGTTAACAGGTGGGGAGGTATAATATTTCATATTCCATCTCGGTATTTATTTCCTGTAACACTGGGAGATCCCCCTGCCCCCAGCCTGCCTGATCCTACCTGGCTCTCAGATCTTAGCCCACGTCCACTTCTTCCCTAGAGTTTCCCGGCACGTCTCCAGTCTCTCTCCAGCTACCACCATCTCTGTGCACATTTATGAGATTGCATCTGTAGCACTGTATTTTCAAACTTAGTTATGGGTCACTGAATTTTATTATTATTTTTCCCTCCCTGGACCAGGAAATAGAAAAGTGTAGTCCATGGGGTCAAAATTGGCTTGTTGCCAGTGTTTGTATAGGATGTGAGTTAAGAATACTTTTCACATCTTTAAATGGTGGAGAAAAAAAGTAGAAGAATATTTCGTACTACAAGAAAACTGTGTGAAATTCAGACTTCAGTATGGACAAATAGTTTCAGTGGAATGCAGCCACAGCCATTTGCCTGCACACTTTCCGTGGTTATTTATTCACTGCAACAGCAGAGAGCATGTTACCCGCAAAGCCAAAGGTGAGTATGCGTTGGCCCTTTCCAGAGAGGTCCGGTTAAGACCCAAAGTCTCACTTTCACTCTGTGGACTGTGAACAGCCGAAGAAAGGGCCTTCATGATGCTGAGTCCTATAGCTCAGCGAGGCTCCAGGAGTGCGACGGAGGAACGAGTCACCCAGGAAGGAACACACCAGGCTAGGTGGTAAACAGACCTTTATTAGTCCGGCCAGACAACACTCCCGGAGCCAAGTAGCTGGCTCACAGAGGAGGCAGCTCAGGGGCTGAGGTCCTTTTTATCGGGGGATAAAAAGGGAGGTTAACATTCTAAGCTTGTAGGCAGGGGACAGAGGTTAATGGTCTGCTGATTTGAGCTAGTGGTCAGCAGTCACGTACTCGGCAGTCACACATCGATGATTAACAGATACCTATAGGGTGTTTCAAAGGCCACCAAGACATTCAAGATGAGCAAACAGTTCGGCAATTAATTTGGGGTCTGTATGTACAGTACAGTTTTTATCTCATAGTCTAGAACCACTAAGTTACACGTTAATCATGATCTGGACTTCAAACAGTACAAGATTGCCTTTAATTCCTAAGCCAGGTTTGAACGAAGGTCGGGGCTACGGCTACAATGGGAGGGGGTTAGAGCACTGGCTCTTAGGCCCCTTTTACTTTGGTCTCACAGTCTGCTGGGCCCTGGATTTAAGCTTCTTAAGGCAGGCAGAGCACACATTCTTGTTTGAATCCCACAGCACAGAGCAGAATGCTTGGAATGTAGCAGGCATCTTAGTCTGTTTTGTGATGCTGTGACAAAAATACCTGAGGCTGGCAAACTTAGGAAACAGACATCTACTTGGTGCGTTATTCGGCTGACTGAGGGGCCCTAACAGTGTGATGACAGCATTCTGGGACCCTAGAATTAGTCACGTGACAGAGGAGAATCAGAAAAGGAGCTGGCTGTGCCAGAAGGGGCCAGGTGTGTGCGACAGCCTCGCTTTACATCAGTGGCTCCTCTCCTGGGAACTGAGCACTCCTGGGAGACCTAGTCCTCTTTGTGGAAGTGGTGTTAGGCTGTCCACAGGGGTGGTGCCCTCGCATCCTGATCACTTCCTAGTGGGCTGCGTCTCAGCACCACTTCAGTGCTGGGACCACACTTCCAGCACAAGAGCCTTCTGGGGACAAACCACATCTGAGCCTCACCAGTTGGGGCACAACTAGTCCTGCCCGTTGTTGATTGCAACCACTCTGTCTTGTGACAGGAGCCTCTCATATGCTCCTCCTCTGCTCCTGTTTCCAACTGAGGGTGAGTGGAAGACTGACTGGCAAGTTATTCCAGTGCAGTTCAACCGTGCAGCATTACAGCCCAATGTGACAGCTACCCAAAGGTCTCTGGAGATGAAAAACCGAGGGCGGCATTTGGAGAGATGGAGGGAACCAAACTTTATAATTCTGGAGCTCGGAGGAGTTCATACTCCAAATTCTGAGCCCCGAACAGAAATGGAAACAACCTTATATAGAGATCTGCAGGATAGATGTGGACCCAAGCGCAGCCGAGCATACTCACAGAAGCAGGAGGTGGAGTTAACAGAACATTCTGGAAACATCGGGTAGGAACACTGTGCAGTGGAACAGTTCCACTGCTTGAACAGAACATCATATGGCAAGAACCTGTGGGTGGGGCGACAAAGACCTGCTCTGTTGCGCAAATTTTCTCATGTAAGCGTTTGTGATGAGCTGCACCTCCGCCATTTCCTCATCGCCTGACACCTGCAGTCCAAAGGGGGAGGTTTAGTTTGGCTCTCGTCTTAGAAGTTTCACTTGTGGCTCAGTCGAGTTGGCACTGTGAAGGGCCTGGGCGAAGGAAAGCTGTTCTCATCATAAGCAGGAAGCAGAGAGAGAAGGGAGGAAGTGAGGAGGGAGCTGCATCTTCCCTCCGGGTCACAGCTCCAGGTCACCACCTCCCCCCGACCAGGCCCAGCCCAAGTGAGTCAGGCACAGCACTGCCGCAGTGGGGCCTCTTCCCGCACACAGGCGTTGGGGCATCCGGATGTGAACTCCGACAAGGTGCTCCGGCGGAGACTGAGGAGAGCAGCCCTGGCTGCGGTGGGGGGCGAGGGAGGGCAGGAGGGGAGGTGTGTGTCAAGCACCGCATGGCACGCTGTTCCCGTCGTGTGCGCTGTCTCATTCCCGGTCGTGTTCTTATCCAACACGTTCATCGAGGGCTCACTGCAGGCGAGGCACTAGGAATGCAGCAGCGGCCAAGGCACTTTCGTCCTTACGGAGTTTACTTTCTATGCGGGGTGGTGGTAGATTTCCAAAAGGGAGTAAGCACAGTATATCAATAAATACGGTATTTAGATGGGACTTTTTTCTTTCTTTTGGACGGGGAAGGGAAGCATTGGAGTTTCCGAGCCAGAAAAAGTATCTGTGGGAAGGTGACTTGAACAAAGACTGGGGTATGAGCCATGCAGGTATCTGGGGAGAAAGATTTTCTAGGCAGAGCAAACAGCAAGGGCAAAGGCCCTGGGGCAGAAGAGAACCTACGTCCACGAACAATAAAAAGAACAATCTGGCTGGATCGTCTGCCCCCTGGCTGATGCCTAGCAGAGCCTTAATAACTTTTCATTAAATGACTTCACCGTGACTTCCAGGCTTGGGCAGAGAAGCAGCCCAGCCCCACCTGCCCATCCACTTGGCCTAGTGCTGAGAGCCAGAGCCTCCGCCTAGGCCCGGCCCAGGGGTCTCTCCTTCCCAACCCTGTCCCCGCCAGACAGGGCCGAATGACAAACATTAATTAAAGTGCGGTGGGGGGGGAAACCACAACTTAATTAGCTCTCACAGTCACATGCTGCCAATTAAGTACCTTGATGGCTGTATTCTCCCGAGCTTAATTAGGTGTCCTCGGTAAATCCAGCCCGGTGCCATGCCTGTCGGTTTCAGAGCCAAATCTTTTCCAGGACTTGGCCTCTCTCGGGAGGAGGCAGGAGCGCTGGCGTCCCGAGAGTATCTCGTGTGTCTGTTGCTTCTCTGAATGCGCTGACAGTGTGTGCGTGGCTGACATCTGCTCTCTGCCCGTGCTGCTTCCACACCTCAGGCTGCAGGACCTTTAGCCCGGGGCCTCCGAGAGAGAGCCTTGCACTGTGCAGTTCTGTCTGTGAGGTGAGTTTGGCCCGGGCTCCAGCCAGCCCGGTACCTGCAGGAGTTGTCCGCAGGCTGGCAGCCCTGTGGTGAAGGCCTAGCTCTTGGCAACTCTGAGTCAGAACCAAGAAGCTGCTCAGACAGCACCAGGCCGGCTGACAGAGTGCATGCACGTGGGGGACAGCACGGGGGCATTGGGCTGGGACGGCAGTGAGGCCAGGAGGCGGTTCCTGAGGAGTGTGGGGTGACCTAGGCTCTCTCCTTTCCCCAGGCCAGCGCTCAGAGGGTGGTCAGCAGCAGGGTGCTGGGGTCCCCGTATCTCCTTCCAGTACCATTTCAAAGTATCGATTTCCATTTTAGAAAAATCAGAAAACAATTCACACGACTGGCATCCGATAAGAGGGTGTGCGTCTTTAGTTTTGCTCTCTTACACACACACATACAATATTAGAATATTGGGCACTTTTCTCATTTACCAATATATTTAAATCTCTCGTGTTGATAAATATGGATTGACATCATCATTTTTAATGGCTCTGTAATAATTTTATTGTGTGAACATAGCATAAATTATTTAACAATTGCCCCTGTTGGAACTTTAAATTTCTTTCCTTTCTTATGCTGCTGTAAGAAGCACCGCTCTGACGGATTATGCAGAGGCCTGTGCACGCTGCCTCCCATTGCCTTGAACATGGTGCTCCCACAGCCGGGGCCACCACAGCGCCTCTAGAGGCCCAGGCCCCACTTGTCCTCCATGGATGCGCACTTCCCACCCAGGCCGCACCAGCGCTGTGATTCTTTTTAATCTTTGCCATCTGAAAAGCAGAAAGGACGCACCATTGTTTCTGTCACATTTCTTTTGTTACCACTGAGGGCGAACACTGTTTACACTTTTCACTTCCATTTGCACCTCTTCTCCGGTGATCCGCTTTTCCCGTCACTGGGCCATTGTGCCTCCGTGGTGTGTGTGTGTGAGCTCCAGGCGTGTCAGCTCCTGGTGTGCGCACGCGTGTGTGTGTGTGAGTTTCTGGGTCTCCGTAACCAATTGCCGCAAGTGGTGGCTTAGAACGACAGGCATTCCTTCTCTCCCCAGCCCGGAGGCCCGAGTCTGAAATGCAGGCCTAGCAGAGCCCTGCTTCCTCCGAGGTCGGTGAAGACGACGCCCCTGGCTTCCGCGAGGTGCAGGACTGGGCCCCACAGCGGCTTCTCTCCAGCCTTCATCTCTGTCCCCAGGCTTCACTGTGACAGGCTGCTGTAGAAATCACTGTGCTGCTCAAAGACCAGCTTTATTTTTATCTTTTTCTGCAGTATTGAAGCTTGAACCCAGGGCCTTTGCACTGAGCTACACCCATGGCTCTTTTTATGTTGAGATGGGGTCTCGCTAAGGTGGTAGGTTTTCCAGGCTGGTCTTGAACTTTCAATCCTCCTGCCTCAGCCTCCCGGTACGCTAGGGTTACAGGCATGTAGCACCAGGCTGGCTTAGAAGCCAGCTTCGGTGGGAAAAGGCGGAAGAGGGCACAGGGACATGAGGGTTGAGTCAGAGGCACAGGGGGTGCACAGTGAGGGCCGGGCCACAGCCTGCTCTCTCTTGGGAAATGTCTACCGCATGGGCTGTCACTTCAGCTTGCGGATGAACAGGACCCTGAGCATCCCGGAGGCTTGAGCAGTGGGTGAATGCCAGGCCATCGCGGTCTACAGACGCGGTTTGGGGCCGAGGAGGGTGTGTTGATGACAGTAGCCCCACAGCCCGACAGATGTTGAAGCAAATCATCAATCTGAAGGGGTTGGTTGGGAAGAGAGGTTCAAGGTGGGAGGACAGTGCCCAGGGGAGCGGGCGCCCAGGGGAGGCAGAGGCGGCTGTGAGCCAGGGTGGGTGGCGAGTGTGCAGCATCTCGAGAGGGTGCCTGCGGGTGTTTCACGGAGCGCCCACAGCCTGGGCAGGTGCGAGGAGGCTTGAGTGCCGGGCACTGTGGTTTCCCCACTGCTCAGCACTACCTAGAAGCCGCAGCACCCTGCCCAGTGGGTTCCAAACACTTGTCTCGCCTGGCCCTTAAGGCTGACTGATCGAGGCCCCAAACCCAGCTCCTTCACCCTATGAAGAGCCCTACTCCACAGACACAGACATTAAGGCCGCGTGAGTGAGTGTGGGAAATCACACATTCCCTGGGATAACTCCCCATGGCATTGCAGCAGCAGGGCCCCTCCTCAGGGACAGACAGTCTGGCCTGTGAGCTTGGCTCCCAGGATGGCTCCCCGCCCTGGAGTCAGACTCTCACCACTGGGCAATGCGGTTTTCAAGGACCGCGATGGCCCTTTCCCCACGGGGTTCACGATTCTGCACTCGGACTGAATTATGTGGATGGGATGGGACCCCGTGCTCCGTGAGACTGAATGTGCGGCTCACGTGACACTGAGAATAAAACCAAGTTGAGTAATAGGAAAATACAAGCCTCAGAGGTGTGACGCGAGGCCTTGAAATCATTGTTGACTCATAAATTAACACCCATCATGAGAGTAAACATTTACCCTGAATTTAGGACACTGTTTTCAACCGAGTTTAAGTGTTTTCCATAAATCCCAAATATTTGGGGGCTCTAAAGATGCTTAAATACCCGAAGGGTAGTTCCCCGGGGCAGAAGAAGAAAAATATTAAGCACTTTCTTAAACAAAGCCCGTGAAGGAAGCACTGAGCTACGGTTCTTGGGAACAGCGAGACTGGGCCTTCTCCACTGAGGTCCAAAGGAAATGAGGAGAAAGGAAATCCATAGGTGAACGACTCCCACACTGAGGTCATCATTCCTTCTTCCAGTAATCACTTGCTCTTGGTTATCAGAAGTGATAGTAAAGAGATTAAAACACACTGCGACTTGCAAACACAGTCCAAGGGAAGCAGTCTGAGCAAAAACGGTGCTTGCCCCTTCGTTACTCTGCGCCTTTCCCTCCTCTCCATCTTTTGAGATGATTCATACTTTATGCTGCAGTGACGCTAAAATATCTATCTGTGGGGTGATTCGCCGTGTAGGAGAGTTTGCGCCTGGCCTTGCAAGCAGGCTGCCAGCCCCTCCCACGGGGCTGGGCTGTGCGTCCCGGGTGACAGCAACACTGAGTTGGCGTTCCTGGCTTGCTTGATGGGTCTTTGCCTACAGCTTGATGTCCTTGGTTGTAAGTTAGACAGTCAAATCAGGAAGTATTTGCAGAGGGCTGAGTCTCAGCCAGCGAGCAGCGAGCTGGCGGGTGGGCACCCAGAGACCAGGGACAGAGGCTCCTTATCCATAGCCTCGTCACCCCCATCTCGGAGAAGTTAAGCTGGGTTCTAGGCTAGTGAGTGGTGCACTTGACCCCAAGTATCTTGATGTTGAGACGCAGGCAAGTGGAGGATAAGAGAGGGACGGGAAGTGGAGATGGGCTCCGGAGCACACCCTGCGGGCCTGCACTGGCTTGGTGGGGTCCATGCTGTGTGCTGACCGGACACACACAACTGCAGGTGAGGTGGGTTAGAAGGTGCTGGCCAGGATCTCTCTTCTGTAGCCTCCACTGTGCAGACTAGAGTCCAAGGGGACACAGGTGGGGCCAGGATATTGTTCAAGTCACCAGGTTCACAGATACAGGCAGATCCTGGGCCCCATTCAAGAGAAGTTCTGACCATTTGGCTGGGGTAAGAAGAGAGAGGTGGTCGGCCCTTGGAATGGAGAGGCTCCCTGAGGTGTGAGGAGAGGACTAGGGGGCTCGGGCAGACTCCATCTCTGAGGACAGCTCTTTCTTCACTGCCCAAATGACTCCACTCTGTAACTTTGATGGTTTCCGGCCCACAAGCCCCGTTTCTCCGATACTGGCTACCTAACTTGAGCCCTAGCCCACTGTTCTGGGGGTGCTGTCTTGCTTCTTATTTCTCCCCAGTTCAGTGGAGCTGACAGTGACGTCTTCCTCCTGTCCAGGAATCACCTGCTCTTGTGTTCTCTGTCCTTCCCCTTCCCCACTGGTTGCTCTTCCTGGATCATGTCCAGGGACACGGTGGCCTCCCCACTTCACCCAGGCCCCTCAGTGGTCTGCCCTCTGCAACAGGCCTATGTCCCGAGCCCCCACCATACTGACCAGTGTGAGGTCCTTGCGCTGGTCCTCCTCATCCGTCCCCTCTCTGCCTCCCTGATTCATCAAGGACACTGTAAAACCCAGAGCCCACTCTGAGAGTCTGAAGTCCTCCTAGATGAGGAAGAAGGATGCAAACAGAGCACACGGTGAGCACCCCAGGAGGACCTTGTCTGGTGCTATGGGCTGTGAGATGTGTCAGGAAACACCGGAGAGACTGGGTGCCAGAAGCAGGAAAAGCTGTGTGGAGGAGGAGGAGGGGAAAGGTGGGTTCTCTTCCCTGGCTACCATGCTCTGTGCACCCCTGGAGAAAGGCAGTCCTGAGGGCTGTGGGCTTCAGGCCTCCAGGTTTTGTAGGGGATGTGAGCGCTAGCATGCCCCTGGGGAAGCCATGCGCACAAGGCCACAGTCCCTGTAGATCGCCATCAGGAGCTATTAGATAGGACAGCGGTCACTGACCAACAGATAATAAATTTTGGCCACTTGTCCATATAGGTAATGATCATAATGAAATCTATTTTCCTGCCAAATGGATCTGGATCAAATCTCAGAAAGTGGAGAGAGGATGTGAGTCTGCTTGACAGGGGCTGGAAATGGTGTCCATCAGTGCCAGGCGCCTTGTTTGTAAGTGAAGCAGGGAGCCAAGGCAGGGGTGGCGGGGGTGAGAAGGGGCTGCAGTTGAGCCCAGACTGAGGCAGGGCTTGAGCCCCAGGGTTGTCTGGGGGGCAGGCGGATCCTTGGTGAGCTGCACGGCAGTTTCACACCTAGCCTGAGCCTTTGGAACCGTAGGTCTGTGGTAAAGGGGCATCGAAGGCTCACACTGGCATTTGGGTTGGGAGAGGGCACAATTGTTACCCTTGCTTGGACTCCAGGCTCACCTGCTCCCTGGCAGGTGTGGACAGATGAAGTTCAGAACCATACTAGGGTTGACCGGACCTGGACACCTGGCAGGACCGGTTTGGAGTGTGGTCTGTGAATCACTGTGGCCTAATGAATCTGACCTCTGAGGATGCCCACCGAGGAACTGATCTTTGTAACAGCACAGGTAGCAGGGGTGGGGCAAGCTCTGTGCTGGCAGCATTGGTGTTGCGACCGACAGTGACCACAGGGCTGCTGAGGGACACTCAAGGTGGCTTCTGCGGAGTGAACTTGGCTCTGCTGCTTGCTGCATAGCACTTTTTGTTCCTGGAAGTCCTGTCAGCCACCCTTTTCTATTCAAACCAGAGTGTATCAGTTTTCAATTTGGAGCCTGGTGTGATGGTGCAGGCCTGTAATCCCAGCACTCCAGGAAGCTGAGACAGGAGGATTGCAAGTTCAAACATAGCCTGGGTAACTTAGCGACTTAGCAAGACTCTGTCTCAAAGTAAGAATAAATAAATATAAAGGGCTGCAGTTGTAGCTCAGTGTGAAGGTCTTGGGTTCAGTTCCCACCACATACACACACACACACACACACACACACACACACACACACACGTGCGTACAATAAATAAATGTTATTTAATTAATTTAAAAGGTTTCTGTTTGGAAGACAGAAACCACTCCCAGGCTTTTCAACAGAGGGAATTTAATATCAGGAATTGGACACAAGAGTGAAGGGAAAGCTGAAAAGCCACACAAGGGGTGGTGACGCACCCAAGACGGACAGAGGCAGCAAGTTGCTTCTAAGCCTAGGCCTGTAGTCACAGCGGGAGGAACTGGCATTTTCAGATCCCAGAGGCGGGAGCTGATGAGGCACAGTTCCTGGACCTGTCGGGGAGCAGATGTGAGTGCAGTCAGAGACCAGCGCTTCTGCAGGGAGGCACAGGGGCAGCACACACACGACAAGCCCTCAGGCAGGCCCTGCTGCTTCCTGGGAAAGCAGTACTGGCCGGGTACAGAGAGGACACTTCCCCCCAGTATGTTGCCCGGAACATTTGCAGGGTGGGTACACCTGAGGTCAGGTCCTGTGTAACGAGAAAGTGAGGTGCACAGCGGCATCGCAGGCTTTACACCATGTCTGCTGTGGTTTATCTCACTGTGGTCTGCATTCTTGGGCTCAGTGGCCTTTCCTTAACCCAGACCCTGAGGGACTCAGTCTCCCTTGGGACGGGGACCAGAAAGAGCCACTTCCTTTTGCAAATTCCCAGACCTCCAGTCTTTCCTGGACTTCCTGGTCCCTTGACCTTGTGGTGTTTGTCCTGCCCACTGGTTGCAGTGCTGGATAGCATTAGGGGTGTGGACACTCAAGAAGGCGACTGCGAACTGGAGGAGGCCCAGTGCCCCCCATCCCGTGTCCATTGGAGCCACCAGCAGCCCCAGGGAGAGATGAGAAAGCCCTGTCCTTGGGGGACAAGTCCAAATCCACCCCACATTATATGGGCTTGAGCCCTCAGCTTCTATGACTCTTTTTTCCTGCTTTGTTCTTGTCCTGAATTAAAATTAGATTTTTAAAATCTTAATATCTCCAGGGCCAGGGATTTAGCTCAGTGGTGCTGCCACCTGCCTTCAAAGTGCAAGGTCCTGAGTTCAATCCCCAGTACCAAAAACAAAACAAAACAAAAAACCCTTAGTATCTCTAGTACTTAACACAGCTAACTACAAATATGGTAAAGAAAACAAATGAGTAAATCAGGGAATGAATGAATGAATAACAGTTCCTATGACGGCTAAGATATACACTGCGTGCGTGGCCCGTGAGCAGTTGCGTACGAATTCACTGCCCTTTCCACGTTTGTCCCTAGAGGTGGGCACTCGAACCGCCGTCCTTCCTGCCGTGGGGCCGAGCAGCTCCGCAGCTGTGAGCTCTCCCCCTCACTCCTCCCTAGGGTGGCCTGGGAATGGAAGCACCCTGGGGCTTGTGCCCTCCCTGGCCACACCACTGGCCAAGTCAGGCTGCCTGGAAAACTCTCCTGGAGACCTGCAAGCTCTGGTTCTTTCACCATAAATGATGGTTTCTATGGTTGGGGAGGGAGCCAGGACCATTATCCTCATTAATTTTCGTTATGGCAAAAGAAAATAAAAGCAAGGGGAGTCCTGGTCCATAAATTCTGCTGTTCTATATGACTTTGTGCTCTGAGGGAAGGAGTGATTTTTCTAATGATAAAGAGGGTTCCAGGGCACTGAAACTCAGAGACAGCTGCATCTATATTGTTAGGCTTTTCTGCTGCCTCCACCTACTTCTCCCCCAAAGTCTGCCCGTGTGCATGCTGTGTGCACACACACAAACACACACACACACAATCCACATGGGCGCTCTCTTGCTGTTCGTGTATGTTTCCTTTTGTCTGGCGTCTGCTTTGGCTGATGCTAAAGTGGGTACCACGGTCTCCCTCTGGGGTCCTTAGGAAACCCCAGCAAACTGCAGGGGACTAGGACCTGGGGCCTGAAAATTAACAGTGGTGCAGCTGGCTGAGGACAGCAAGGCGGATGTATGCCCCCAGCAGCGTGCTGGACGCTATTGCCACACCTCCCGGCGGACGACCCCTTCTTCTCTATGACTGTACTGGAAATGCCTCCTTATGAAGGATTTTTTGGAACCCAGGTTCTTAGGTTTAAAATTGGAAGAGGTGAGGTGTGAGATCCCCCAGGTCCTCCCAGGAGCCTCCACGGTGACCCGTGTCATCGTGGCCACCTGCAGACCCCAGAGGGGTATCTCCACCCATCACTTCCGCCATGTAGCTTGGGTGCTGAAAGCAGCAGCGGGCTACTCCCTGGGCCCCACAGCGAGAGCAGGCTGTGTCTGGGGTTTCTGTAACCAGAGAGCTCCTGTCTGTCTCACACTTCGTGTGGGGGGTTCAGGGTGTCTCTGTCCTTCAGTACAGTTCCGGGATTCTCTCCTCCGCTTTCTCCTCCTGCCCTAACCCAACACCCTGTTTCTCTTGCCTTGTCTCCCTGCTTCTGTCACCTCTGTTTTCTGTCGCACTCCCTGCCTTTGTCTTCCATGTCTACCTCTCCCTTTCCCACAGCCTCTCTCTTCCTCCGGTTTTCTCTCTGTGAGTTTCTCAGTCTTCCTCGTCCTCAGCCGACCTCTCATTTCCGCTTGTACAAGTTAACTCATGGGCCCCTCAAAGTTCCTGCCCTAGCTGGAGCCACAGAATGAGCTCTTGTTTGGAAACAGGGCCATTGTTAAAAAGAAGTCCTGCTGGAGCGGCGTGGGCACCGACTTGCTCTAACAGCGTCCTCTGAAAAGGAGCAAAGAAGGGACAAGCACAGGGCTGCAGGAAGACACTGCCGGGCCCCGGAGACAGACTGGAATGGTGCATCCGCAAGGCAGGAGCGCTGAGGGCCATTACTGGAGACTGGGGAGTGGCACAAAGAATTCTTCCCTAGTGCCTCCAGGGGACACAGCTCTTCCGAGACCTTGGTTTCAAGAACTGTGAGGAAATATGTTGTTTCAAGCCTCCCAGTCTGTGCCACTTGTTATGCGGGCCCGAGGAAATGAATACATTTGTCATCAGTTTCCTGCATACTTCTCTTCCCGCCAACAGGCCCTGTTTTGTGGATTCAAAGCCCGACCTCACCCTGCAGCTTTGGCACCTGCCACCACCAGCACTTTCTTTGTGAAAGCGGAGCTAAGCTGCGCTCCACTTGGGTGCCAGGGGTTGCAAGTATTTCAGGAGGAGAGACCCCTCTTTGACCTGATCCTCTCAGGTACTTGCCCTCTCAGGAACCTGGGTGTTAAATCTCCCTGTGGCCTTGAGCAGGTCTCTCACCCTCTGTGCTCCCAAGGACTTCACGGATGGAGGAAGAAAACCACTTCCGTCTTGCTGGACTTTGGAGAAAGTTGTTGAGATCAAAGGGCCTCCACAGCCCCTCACTGTCCATCTGTAGGGAGCTGGGCGACGAGTATTCACTGACCACCAGAAGAGGGCTGGGACTCTTTCCAATGTCACCGAGTCACGGGGTCCTCGAGACAACCTACCCAGCGGGTGAGTCCCATGAGATATGAAGACATATCTCTTGCCTAAGAGTAACAGGTTCTACTTAAACCCAGGTTTCCTGGTGTCCAGTCTGGAGATCATTCTTGCTTGTCACACTGCAATCTATTACTTACTGATGTATTACTTTTTAATGATGCGCCTCCTTCCCAGCTGGAAGCAGTTCTCTGACTCCCGAGCAGCTACTGACTCCACATAATCTGGTCCCTGCATGTGGAGTCCAACTTTCAAGCATGAATATTGACAACAGGCCCAGCAATCACAGCACAGACTTTTTTTTTTTTTTTTTTTTTTTTTT
>NW_022900923.1:46725268-46737473 GCF_012274545.1 Fukomys damarensis | reverse complement strand
TTTTTTTTTTTTTTTTTTTTTTTTTTTGGTACCGGGGATCGAACTCAGGTTCTTGTGCTTGTAATGCAGGCGGCAGAACCACCGAGCTAAATCCCCTGCCCCCACAGCAGAGAAATTGTGATGGAACAGCTCACATGAGGCAACTAAAGCCTACTTACTGGCAGGTGAGGTATTTGTAAAACTGAAGTTAAACCACTGGAGGGAAGTACAGTGCCATGGTTTAAATGCGTCCCCGAAGTTCATGTGTTGGATACTGAACCCCCAGGGCACCAGTAAGCAGCTCTGCCCTATGAATGGATGAATGCAGTCATCATGGCACTGGACTGGTTATCCTGGGAGTGAACAGGAAGTGAGTTCAGCCTCCTCTTGCTCTCTCTGTGCAAAGGCCCTCCACAGATGTCAGCACTGTGCTCTTGGACTCCCCAGTCTCCAGAACTGTGTGCCAAATAAACCTCTGTTCTTTATAAATTAGCTGGTCTCAGGTATTCTGCTATAGCTGCAGAAAGCAAAGCAATATACACTGTAGTCAGGAAGGAAGCATGAGCAAATTCAGGAGCCACAGTGGGCTCAAAGAGTATAAACCTGAGGTTGAGTTCTGTCCTGGGGTGGGCAGTTTGAGACACAGAGTTTTGTCTGAGTAGGGTGTGCATGTGTCTTGTCAAAGAGAATTGTTAGTCCCAGGTGTCTTCTGAAGACGCACATGCTTGAGGAATCACCTTTTATCCTGCCTCCTCTGCTGGCTGCACACCCTCCTGTGGAGACTTCCTCCTCCTCCTAGGGTGCTGGGAGCCCCGGTTCCTCGTTTGGCTGTTAGCTGACGGCTGGCTTATGGCTGAAGGAGTAGTCCCTCTTCTTTCCTTCTCTGAGCTGCACTGTGTCTTCCTCTTCCCACCTTGAGTGTGACTAGGGTGAAGAAAAGCTCATAAAGAAGAACATCAAACTTTGGGTAATTATGGCCCATAATGTGTTTATCTTTTAGTCCCTATTGGGGAGCATTCCTCACGCCGAGGAGCCTGGCAAAGGCAGACACATCACTTACACTGAAGTAAAGATCTGCTGCGATATTTATGATGAAGAGAGTTTGCCAGCCATTGTTTATCAGGTTATAAACATCTTACTCAGATTTGAAAAATGGCTTTGAATACAATCCTGCTGCAAGATTAGGGTGGGTGAGCTTTTCTTCCCTCAGCTGCTCCCAGAAGCAGGGCACACGGGCCTCTGCCCCTTGGGTGGCAGCTGTGTCCCTTCACCTCCCCGAGTCCAGCTCTCACACACTGTCACGCTCCCTCTGCCCAACGCAGCATCTGGCACATGCTGATTGTCAGCAAGTATCTGTTAAATAGGCTGAAGTGATTCATGTGGAGTGTGTCCAGCAAGAAGAGCTCAACAAGGAAGGCTCAGGCAGCGTGGGCAGCAGGGACCCAGCGCCCAGTTGTGGACCCTGGGACCCTCCCCCGAGAGTCCCCTCAGTTTGGCTCAAAGTCTTTGTTTTCTGTCCAAGCCTTGAGTTTCCAGGAGACAAGAGTACGACTCACCTAGCTGATGGCAGGAGGGACTGTCGCCAGGAACACGGCAACGATTTCCCTCTGGGCAGTGACAGAGTCACCAGAGGGTGTGGCGGGGCAGCTCCTCTAACCAGGAGCCCTACACAGGCAGGAAGGAAGTGTGTGGATGTGGGCGGGAAGGACATTTCAGGTGTGTTGAGTGCAGGACTCAGAGTTCCTCACCCAACGCTGCCCTGGCTCCTTCCGTCCTTTCAGCGCACGAATGGCCGATTTCCCTCTGGCTCCCTTCCACATGGGCAGACCCGTGAGTGTGGGCGTGCCTGCCCTGCGAGCAGGTGTGTGAATGCTAGTGTAAGCACGCATGATTGTGGCTGTGTAACATGAATGTGTGTCTGAGTCTGCGCTGGGTGTCTGAGTGTGGTCAGTGTGGGCTGCTCTGGATCCTGATTTGTGCTGGGGAGCGGAAGTTCACTTCTCCCTCTGGAGCTTGTGCTTCTTGCTGCTTGTGTGGTGACCCACAGCTGATCACAGTCATCGCTGGTCTCTCCAGCCACTTTCTTTCCAGAACAAATGATTCCGATTCTCTGTACTCGCCATGGCCTCCCTTTGCCAGCTCCTCTTGGGCCCTCCATTCCTGCATTTCCTCTTGTTCCCTGCTCCAGGCCCCCCGAAGCCCTGCATTCTCCAGATGACTTAAGAAAGTGGACTTTGGGCCCTTGTCTCGTGGAGGATCAAGCAGAGGCACCTTTTTCCCAGGAGTGTCTATGTCTTGGTGGGCAAGTTGTTTGCCAAGGCTGGCGGGGTCGGGGGAGAGGACCCGGTGTCCTTCCTGGCATGAAGAGTGGGTCCTGCCAAGGTGGCGCCAGGACAGAGTGCTGCCTGCTCATCTCACTTGACTTTCATTCACATAGGAAGTAATTGTGTTTACACCAAACAATGAGCTGCCTACTACACCCATTGTTATGTGGGAAGAACAGGCATCCTGCCTCCTTGCCAAAGCTTTTATGAAGGGGCTCTGGGCCTCCCTGACATTTTGATCCCTGCTGGAGAAAGCTGGCTGAATGCTTGTCAGGACTTCCATATCCCAGCAGCAGCGGCCCTGACTTTTTTTTATCAGCTGTAGTTCATTTGTAAATTATTAACCTTCCAAAAGCCAATATTTGCTCAAGGCCTTCCTGTCCATCTGGAGCATCAGAGCTGTGCTAGGGATCCTGGGGGAGGACCATGCAGAGAGCTGGAGTCGGGCGGGGTGGCACTTGCTGCTACTTGTGAGCGAGACTGTTCCTAGACCGCAGAACAGTGTCTGAGCCAGCATCCCAGCCCCTCCTCAGTGGGCAAGGAGACCAGCCATGGCAGGGTCCGCGTGTGAGTAGGAGTCTCCACTCTGCCCAGGCCTAAACCACCACATGAGCTGCAGTCTTCCAGGCGAATGCATTGCTGAGGGTAAAACAAAGCAGGGAATCCTGCACAGTGCACTGAAAACAATTCCAAGGTATTACAGTTCCACATTGGGTCCATTCATACATCCTGTGAGAAGTCAATTCCTTTCAAGTGTCTCCACAATACTATGGGTACCTTGGGAGCAGAAATTGTGAAACAATCGTCTCTGAGTCCCCAGGCTTACATGGGGGCTGGGACTCATCAGGCACATAGAGAGTTGTTTTAAGCTTGGATGCTGGGTGGAACCCAGGGCCTTGTATGAATTGGCAAGTGTCCCTACGGAGCTACACCTTCCACCCTACAGTAAATCCTTGATGAATGAGCAACTTGGTCTGGCTCTTTGTGGTTCTCAGGACCAAAATTCAGCCTCTTGGAAAGCAAATCCATAGCACAATCTCTGTATGTTCAAGTACCAGTACAGTAAGTGTGTTTCAAGCCAGTTTATTGAAAATTGCATGTCTCCACCATTTCCACGTAAAGCCCTGTCCGTAATACCCCTTGGTGGTCTCTGTAGAGATTGTCCTCACAGTGTCCCCTGTCTGGCAGGGCACACAGTCAGTAGCTCCAGTCACCTCACTGAGCAACCTGGAGCTGAGAAATAATCCAGTGTTTCTCCTGCCCTTATCAGAGAACGGGAGGTTATAAAAAAAAGTGACGGTGCATTATCAGGGAGAGTACTAACAAAGATAAAGGTATCACTTTAAAGTTTACTAAAACTGTGTACTATAATACTAGTGAGGTTTACAGCAAGGCAAAACAAACAAACAAACACCACCACCACCCAACCCCCCCCAAACAAACAAAAAAACCAGAGACCTTAATGTGGACAGATTTGAATTTTAGCTCAGCATTATTACCTCATGATAGGTACCTTGGGTAAATTATTTAACAACTCTGAGACTCAGTTTCCTCCTGTGTTAAATGGGGATATACCATCTACCTCGTATGCTTACTGTGAGGCTGAACTAATACTCGGAGCAAATGCAGAACAGTACCCAGCACACAGCAAGGATTCTCTAAGCGTTATTATCCTTTGTCATCACCTGTTGTCACTGTCACTACCATCACCAACGTCATTGTCATCACCACCATCACCACCAAAATCTCCACCACCATGAACACCAAGTGAGAAAATATGCCTTGAAGATCTTGCATATACCTGGCATATAACAGGCACTTAAAAGGTAAAATCTAATTAGTGTTCATAATTAGAGTTAGAAATGACAAATGGAAAAATTTTAAGTTATGTAAAAACCAGGAAGACCTTTTGATCCCAGTAATCAAAATCAGTATACTCTGAGTTCTCAGATCTTTTGTTTCACCAAAAAGGAAGAGATGACAGTAAAATCTAAATTTGGGGGGAACTTACATTGTACCAGTTACCGTGCTAGGGGCTTTAGAAACATTATTTTCTGTGTAAGCAAATAATCCTGATTTTATGAACAAGTTACCTAAAGTCCAGAGCGATGATGTATTTTTCTGTTCATACTAGCCAATAGTAGTAGAGCGAAGGTTTCAACACACATGTGCTTAGACTCCACAGCCCTTGCTCTTTCTGCTTTCCATAAGCTACCTTAAAAAACTAAAAGCTTTGCAGAGCCCTTCCCTTCCCTTGCTGTGTCTGGCAGCAGCACATTTTAGTTTAGGTGGAGCTTCTGTGGGAAGTACAGCTCCATATGTGCATGTGTCACTGCACAGTGCTGAGCACCACGCCATGACCTGGACTCACATGGCAGCTGCTGTCCTTGAGGACAGTTCATGTGTCATACAGAGGCAGACCACATGTAGTCTGATGATATTGGCACAAACAGAGGCCAAGGGCAGACGTGTGCACAGGGAGCTGTGCAAGGATGGTGTGTGTGTGTGTGTGTGAGAGAGAGAGAGAGAGAGAGAGAGAGAGAGAGAAGGAGCCTGGTCCTAGAAGGAAGATCCCCTGAAAGAAAAGAGGCCAGAACTGAGCATCCTGCATGAACAAGAGCCAGCTGGGGGGAGGCAGGAAGAAGGTTCAGAAGGATGAAGGGCGAGGGCAAAGCCACAGAGGGGAGAGACAGCGGCATGCGGGGGAGCCAGGCCATTTAGTGTACCCAGCATGGGAAACGCATCCAGAAGTGGGGAGCACAGAGTGGAGGGTAGGGGTCGGGGCTCAGGAAGTTCTTGTATGCTCGTTGGTGAGTTGGGACTGTTTCCTGCTGGCAGGAGAGTGACAGGTGGATGGTGGAGCTGGGGCGGAGGGAGCCGGGCTGCAGGAAGGGGCACCTGCTGGTGATGCTACGGTTTAGGTCTAGAATGTTCCCCAAGGCTCAGGTGTTCAGAGGTGGGGCCTTGGCAGGTGGCTGGATCATGGGGTGCTGTGCTCCTCGGTGGATTAATCCGTGGAGAGCTCAGAGACGGCTGTGCTGTTCACTAGGAGGTGGGGCCTGGTCAGAAGAGATGGGTCGAAGGCTTCTCCCTCCCCCTCCTCTCCTGGCTCCCTGCTTCCTGGCCAGCACCGCAAGAGCAGCTGTCCTCTGGCAGACTTTCGCACCGTGTCCTTCCGGTCTTGGTGCCACCACTGTAGACTGAATCTTCTGAAAGGCTCAGAGCCAAAATGAACCTCTCGTCTTACGCGTTGTCAGTGTTGGGTGTTTTGTCCTAGTGATGGGACAGTGATGAGAACAGTGGCCACTGTCCAGGGGAACGACGATGACTGTGGCGGCGGGAGTGAGGAGGGCGGATGTGGAAACGTGGCGAGGACAAGCTTTGAGGCTTTGTTGGTTGGCTGGGAGTGTGGTGGGCAAGAGCACCGAGGCTGATGTCCAAGATTTTGCCTTGGACAATTAGGGAAACGATGGTGTGATTAACAGACTGTTTCGAGGAAAAGAGGCCCACGGGATCATTGTGGAGGTGCTGTCTGGGGTGCCTGTGGGGGGACACACAGGTGGGGTGACAGTGTAGTTTTTTAAGGTGGACTCTAGGACGGAGGCAGGGCTGGCGGCCAGCTGTACCTCCCAACTCACCCAAGACCAGAAACCAACAACTGCTATGCACTGTATCTGCCGAGCATGCTGTCCCATTGGCTCCCTGTCTGTGTACAGCAGCAGTGCTGTCACATGCAGGAAACCAAGCAGCCTCTCTGAATGGCCCCTCCTGCCGGGGTCACCCCACGTCCCGCTTATGCTGGGGAGGTTGGGTAGACAGTCACTTAACGGCACACACAGTGCAGTCAGTCACTAAAGGCTGTGGGCACAAAGCACGAAGAGCAGCCTTTTCTTGCTGGGGAGACCTCACAGAAGGCTGCTGGGCGATTTAAGCAGGGACAGGACAGGAAAATACCTGAAGTAGAGATCAGAAGGCGGCGAGGCATGGGAACCCACGCAAGCACCTGTCTGGGGATTATTGAGTATAGCGGCACAAAGTGACTCCCATTTTCCAGAGCCCAACAGATTAGCTCCCTGAATATTTGCTTTCTGTATTTGCTTTTAATAATTAAACACTGAGAAAGTGATTTTGATTGTCAGCTTCACTCTTGGGGTTAATTAGAAATTTCCAAATAACTTGCCGAATGCTTGCTTTTGTCCCAAGCTTGGTTCTTTTTTTCTTTCTTTCCCCAAACACTGATTTCTCCGGAGAGCTCTTGTGGGAGAATTGACTGGAGCTAATTATTCCAGATAATTAAGATCGCTAAGCAAAGCGATTTGATTCTATTTCTTTCTTCATTTTTTGAGAAATATTAATGTCTGCATAATATGCCATCAATAAACTCCTTTTAAAAGGTTAAGTTGGCCGAGTGCAATAATGAATTGAGAATGATGAGGATCAAATGAAATCCAGGAAAGATGTTTAGAAGAGTAATGCAGTTTATTTGGGAACAAATGGCTTTTCCGTATGAGAGTTTGCTTTTGCTTGACGCGGTGCTGAAATGGGGACGTGCAGAGCCAGTCCGAGACAGGTGCATCGGGAGAAGTCTGTGCTTGCTGACTGCGCCTGCTCTGTGCTCACTGCCCCACCCCCTTTCCTAGGCAGGAGATTCTTACAATGACCGTGACACCCTTTCCTGCCTCTTTCTCCTCCAAGCAGGTCTCTCTCCACACATCAAGCCTCTCACAAGTCGTAAGAAATGAGTGGCAGGACCCGTGAGACCACCCAGGAAGGTCGGAATACACAGTGTTGAAAAAACAACTCGACTTTGTTGACAGTGTTTAAACATTTGGAGACTTTCGTAGGTCCAGACTTCCGGCTTCTCGAAGCCTGGGATTCCTGCATGGTAGCAATCAGCTGGAACAGAGCAGCAGCAGCTCGGGGGGCTCCAGTGGCCCACATCCCACCTAGCTGCACCCCTCAGCATCTGCCCTGCTTTAAGGTGTGAAACTCTGATGGAAACTGCTCTCCTCTTTTCTCTTTTTTCCATTACCCAAACTAGCATCATCTCTTGGACAGGTTTTAATTTTGGGATAGGAAAATAATCTGATTAAACAAAGCCATTTCCTTAGAGGAAATGACTGATAGTCTGCCTAATCCCAGGGATGTTTCACTTAGATCCCCAATGGCAAACTCAGAGATCCTCACACCAAAGGGGAATGAAGGGTCCGAGGGGCACAGGAAGCATCTCGCCGAGAGCCGAGCTGCCCAGGCCACCTCCGCATCTTCTCACAGTCCCGGTGTCCTCTGGCAGCAGGAGATGAGCCTTTCACCAGACAGACCTGCGTTCGCATCTGGACCATCACTGTTTCTGAGATTGTTTCACACAGATTTTGAGCCTCAGTTTGCACATCTGGAATATATACTTTGTTTCTAGCATTGCTGAGATGGCCCCTGAGCTGGGATATGTGAAGCTTTTGAATTAGTAGCTACCCAAGGCCGGCTACTGTCCCCGTGGCCACCATACTTCACTGTGGCATCTGGACACGGATATTCTGACCGTGAATGGCTGTACAGCCACGGCTTCACTTTTTGCTTGCAAGGCCGGCCTGCCTCTTTCTTTTCTTTTCATTTCCTTCCTTTCTTCCTTTCTTCTTTCTCCCTCTCCCCTCTCCCTCTCTTTCTTTCTTGGGTCTTGCTTAGGCTGGCCCTGAACTCCAGGTGATCCTCCTGCCTCAGCTTCCAAGTTCTGTGATGACAGGTGTGCGACACCATGCCCAGCTCAAAAAATGTCAGAAGACACATCCACTATTAGAAAGCACATGCTTAACTGATTTGGTTTGGTGATATGTGTACACAAACATATCCCTGGCTAGCATGCGGACAAAACATAATTCACCTGAGACCCAAGACTTGGGGAGAGCAAGGCTGGCTGGGCAAGTGGGTGTGTCCTGTTAATTAAAGGGATCCCAGCACAGGCTCAGAACAGTTCCCAAAGCCCTGCATGTGGGCTTCTCTGGAGAACTCACCCAGGTTTTCCATAGGACGGCCGGGACCTGACAGCCCAAGGAGTGTGGTCCAGAAAGGACCATCAACACCGACTGTTTACCGCTGTGTCCTCTCCTCCGTGGTGACCGCCTTTGTGCTGTAGGGTGCACTTCTTTTCCTACTTTTACCTGGCCCAGACTTGCTCTGTGGAGCCTGTTTCTATCCTTCCCTTTAATAAAACTTGGCTACCATTTGCACTTGTCTTGACCAATTCTTTGCTCGGGACAGAAAGAACCTAGAAACCACCTTCAGGAGGATTCCAGCACCCCAACACCTGGTAACACACCCACCCACTCACCATTTCCGTCAGCACACGCACTTACTCAACATACTTCCTAGGGTACGGTATTCCCTGGCTGTCACTAAGGTATGTTTCGGACAGAAGCCTTATGCCAGGGCCTTACGGTTGAACATTTCTCATTCTTACCAGGTGCTGGCTGTGAGTCAGCCATGGTTCTGCCCCCCTTCCAAGCTATTCTCTGTCTGCCCAGATCCCGGATGAAGGAGCAGTGCTGTCTGAGACACGCTGTTGTTGCTTCTGAGTGGGGAGGGGAGCAGGTGAGATTCCATAGCCTCTCACAGCTTTTTTCTGAGCCTGGCAGTCTGTTACTGCCACCCAGCTTTCGTTGACCAAAACAGGTCATTTGGCACGCTTGGGGTCACAGGGCAGGTCCCATCTGTCAGAAAGCACTGTGGGTCACAATGGGAAGGGATGCTCAATCCTCAGGGGAAGAGGTAGCCAAGTATTTGGGGACCCTGTGCTGAGTGCTGGGCACAAAGGCAAGGACCAAAGATGGACTATTCTGGCAAAGAGCTCAGAGATTAGGGAGGAGGACGGACGCCAACCACCCCAGTGAAAGGCAGTCAAGGGCTAGAAGCGCTCGAGTGAGCACTGTTCTCAGTAACTTACATGTATTAACAATCTGCTCCTCGTGCAGCCCTGTGAAGCAGACCGCTACTACCTCCAGCCCATTGCAGAGGTGCCCAGCTGACCAGAAGACCAGAGCCAGGAGCACAGCTGCAGCAAGTAGCAGAGACGAGACTGGAACCTGGGCCTGTCCTCTCTGCCAGGGCCCTGCACTCTGGCGTGGATGGTTGGGTGACCCAGGGAGTGGCGGCAGGAAGAGGATGGTGTGGAATTCAGCCTCACGACGGACCGGCACTCCTGCGGTGGGGAGGAGAGAGGGTGAGCAGAGTCAGGAGGAGGAGGCCTCAGGAGCAGCATGGTTGTACCTGGTGGCAGGGCTGAGGCGTCTGTGGGGAGAGGGACCAGGGCACGGGTGCTGTCTGGGTCCCCAGGGGAGCACTCAGGGTGGACGTGGGAGGGAGTTCGTAGAAGCAAGGAGACCTCTGTGTCCACCGCAGTGCACATCCTTCTCCCCCAGGGGACTTCCTGCCTCCGGGAGCCTTCCTGGGGTAACACCATCCTCCAGCCGAGGCAGCCAGTCTGGCCGGCTGAGCATTCCCACTGGACCACACAGACCCCACAGACACACTAACAGTTTGGTTTTCCCAAAGCAGCAATGGCAGCTTTGTTTTCCTCAAGGGTGTAGCACTGAGAATTACTTAGGGTCCCATTCTGAATCCAGTGCTGTCCTTTCCTATTTCCTGCTCTTGAGGAGTTGCTCTTGAACAATTAACAGACTGGAGGCTGTGATCCACCTCTCCCAGGGCTCCTGCCAGGCACCCTTAGGGGCCCAGGAGGAGAAGAGCTTTCTTCTCAACCCAATTACTGCTGCCCAGCATTGAGAAGGGCAAATTAACCCAGTGGGTTTTGCTTCATTATGGGGAAGAAAGAAAAGCCAGTGAGGGTGGAATCCAGACACAGAGCAAGTGAAGGTGTCAGAGCTGGGCCCTGAGGTGGACTCGTCTGGCCTCGGAGGCAAGGGGTGACCTGGTTGTCTGCCACACGCCCTCATGGCCCTCCTTCCTCACCCGCGGGGTTCATACTTTGATCTGACAAACTGACCGCCTCCTCTGAGCTGACTCTGTGGAGCCCAGTAAGAAGCAGTCTTGGCCCCTGGAAAGCGCCACTCCCCCGCCGCGCAAGAAAGCCAGGGAGCAAAATCAGACCTACTTCCTGGGTTGTGGGCAGAACTAATGAACCACGGCACCGTGTGTGAATGTGCTCTGTGACTAAGCACCATGCAAATGCTAGTGATACCATTTCAGTGCTCGCTGTGCAGGCAACAAACGACAACTGAGCACTTGTTAGGGCCTAGGGCTCTGCTTGGAGCCAACACCTGTGTGAAAGGATTTGGAGACCTGGCTTTTCTGTTGAGCCAGGTGGTAAGGACTGATACGAAACTATTTAACGCCAGCCTTGGGCCTTGGGGAAGCTGGAGCTGACACTCCGGCCAGGGCTGGTTGCTGTGGCCATTGGAAGATGGTTCTGATGTCCTTTCTGGCTTCCATGTGAAGGGATGTGGTGGTGCATTGGCAAGGCTTGCCGTGTTCACAAGCTGGGTGAGTGGTGATGTGTGCACCAGACATTTACAGTGCTTGGCACTAGGTACCAGACTAAAAGATAAAAATAGCTGTTTTGTAATTCTGTGAAACCTTCCACTCATGGCTAGATAAGCCCTTACCAAATTGTACTTATGGAACAATGGTCCCATGGGCCATTCTGTGAGAAATAAGACTCATTATCTCAAATAATTATGAATCTATGTATCTGTGTGTTTCTATTCCTCCCCATCCATTCTTGCTTGAGCACACCCCAGTTGGTCTTTATCATCAGTGGTATTTGTTTCTATTCTAATTGCTATGGTGAAGATATTAAAGATGGGAAAAGGCAGATTCCCTAGATGTTTCAAAATAAAAACCAATAGAACTGGAGACTAATTGCATCTAGGCAATGAAGGAAAGGGTCAAAGCAAAGATGATAAATGTTTCAAACTAGAAAATGGGTAGGCTAAGCCAGGGTTGTATGGAAGGAGAAAGGGAAACTGAGCCAGCACGGGATGGGGAACAGGGATGGAGCGCAGATACTATCCTGCAGGGAACGTGCTTGTGAGTGGCAGGAAGAGACGTGCCTGGACACACTCAGCCGTGAAAGTTCACTGTAAAGACCTAAGGCAGAGGAAATGATCACAGCAGATTAGAAAATCTACCCCCTGCACTTGCCTTGGAGTGGCCGCGAGCCAGTGGCTTGATTTCTTATTCTTCTCCTGTTCCTTCTCCTTTACATGGACACAATGACCCGTTCGTTGTCCTCTTGTTGGGAGAAGCTGAGCGGACTGCTGAGTCAGGAGAAGGGGTACACCGCAAGTGGCTGTCCAGTCTTGCCCAGGGGTGGAGAACCTTTTAGGGCTCTCAGTGATAGAAGCAGAAAGGTGAGCGTAGACTGGACCCCGAGTCTCGCCTGTCACAAAGGCCTTTTCTTCCTTCTTGGTTCCTCAGGATTTTCAAGCTCCCTGACCTCTTGGAAGCCCCTCAGCTGGCCTCCGGGTGTGCCTGGCATAGCTCAGGCCATGACGGCCGTGAGGGTGAGGTGCACCTGGCCTCCAAAGCAGGGGGACCCTGGAGGAGGTGAAGATGGTGTGGCAGGTCCCCCGTCCTGTGGTGGATGAGCCTGGACCTCAGCATCGACCCTGCACCTGGGGCACTAACACAGCCAGGGTGACAGTGCTGCGCATGCGTGAAGAGGCCCCAGGCTGTGTGGGAGGAGTAGAGGAGAAGAGGGTTTGGGCACAGCAGTGGCTGCAGCTCGAGCTGCCGGGCGCACTCACAGGGAGTCACGAGTGGGACTTGGAGGCCCAAGGCTATCAGGAGGCACCAGCACCAGGAGGCGGCAATACACGAAGGCCTTTTCCTCTTGGGTCCCGAGAGGGGGCGCAGCGCTGTGGGCTGGCCTCCCCACCGGCGCGTCCTGC